>NC_056737.1:16014264-16146764 GCF_019279795.1 Protopterus annectens
AGCCTAGCCATGCATTCTAAATCTCTAACAAGTTCTGGTATCCTTGATAAGTGTAAGCAGAGGTTTGGGAGGTGAACCATTTACAAGCAGGGGCCTAGGAGATGAACCATTTACAAGCTGCCTGTGATCATTAGAAACATATTTATTTGTTTATTTGACATTTGTTGACTGGGATAGTCCGACTGGGATAAAGCCCTTTTTCAGGGAAGGCCTGGGGAGAAAAGCTCCACAGTACAAATATGTATATATATGAACATACATGTTACAATAAATTTAGAATACAAAAAAGTTAGCAAAAGAAAAAAGATAAGCATAATGGTGGCACAGACATATGACATAGTAAGTAGTGAACATTCAGTATGCTGAGCCATTACTAATTTTAGTCAACAGAAGGTGAAATTATTAGTAATGGTTTAAGATAGAGATATAGTAGTATGTGCCAAACTAGGGATGAATTTCCTGTTCCCCATCCAATTGTCCATGTTACATTTTGGGTTAGGGAAGAGCTCTGCTTTACATGTATGAGGAACCTGTTCCAGAGAAGGGGTAGTCTCTGAGATACATACCTGTCTCTCCAGCAGTTCCTATTTTTATCACAGGCAAGGTTTAATTGCTTAAAATGGGCAATTCAGTGCTGATTGTTTTGCAGATACACAGGAGAGTTTCTATCTTTGCTAAAAACAACTTAGGGTTACAGCCTAACTTGTCATTTAACTCTTGAGGAAATACTAACTGAAATGTATTTATTTATTTATTTAACATTTGTTTACCGGGAAAGTCCTACTTGGAACAAAGCCAATTTTCAGTGGAGGCCCGCAGAGAAACGCTCTCTGCTTCTGCTTATTTGGTGCCAGGATCATGGTAGGGTGAAGCAATTAAAAAAAATAGTTAGCCCTTTTAATCTTATTAGTGGCAAAGAAATCTATCAATGTAAATGGAAAATAGTGAATCAACCTGATTTGATTCTATTTACCATCTTAAATCCTCATTCACCATCTCATTGCTCAACAACACTATGATCGTAGCTGAATCCCACACTAAACTGCTGGGAGTAATAGTGGATGATAAACTAAAATTTGACCTTCGTGTACTTAGCTGCATCAAGAAAACACACCAAAAGCATGGTTTATTCTATAGAAACAAAAGGTTCTTCACACCCAACTCCAGGATCTCACTAGCCCAAGCTTACCTTCTTCCCAACCTCTTTTACAGCTCTCAAATTTCAACCAACTTACAGTCCTCACTACTTTCCAAACTTGAAACCACCTACAACAAAGTTAATAGATGCAGCTAATCTGCCCTCAAGATCAGACCACTGTCTCACTCTCCAGACTCTCAGCTGGCTAGAGTTTCCTATCTCTTATTTACCCAACTTCTCATTATCCATACTATTTTTGAATAAGCCCTCCTCTTGCCCTAGCATTTCCTGACTTGTCTCCCTCTATAAGCCCCCTTGATCCCTCAGAAGCTCTGACCAATGTCTCTTACAAATCCACAAACCTAAAACATCTATTATACAAAATCTCCACAGCTACTTCCCTGCTTTTACATGGAACAAGCTCCCCATGACCCTTAGAAACATTTCCCACAACCACAAATTCAAGAAAACTCTCAAAAGATACCTTAATAGCACATGGATTTGCCTCTGTAATCACCCCACATATACTCACCCCTTTCTCTCCCACTATCCTCTCTATTCCCCCTTCCCTACTACCATAACTCACTTAACAACTGCTCTGTGTTGTACAGTTACCCTCTGAAGATAACCTAATGTGTTATGTAAATTCATTCACATGTTTTATTGTATATTTCTTTGCTATGTTTTTCTTCAATGTTATAATGTCGCTTACTGTATTGCACTGTGGAGCTTTATCTACATTTGCTTAACTGTTGTATTGTATATTGTATTCAATTTTTGTTAATTTTTCTTGCTTGCTTACATGTACTGTGGAGCTTTTCCTCCCTGGGTCTCCACTAAAAAAGGGCTTTTGCTCAGATGGACTATAACAAATGTCAAATAAATAAATAATAAATAGTGTGTGTAATTATGACTGAATTGAAGCAGGATGAGCTAAGACTGGTGATGAGTGACAGAAAAAAGCAAGAGTGATAGCTAAATGGCATTTATGGGAGACACTGCAGATTGATAACAGCTATGTGCAGATGAATAGCTGGAGATCCATTAATGATTAGGGGTAATCTGTTTGAATGAGTATTGCTCGGAATGGAAATTAAAACACTTTGGACATGCTAGATAATATGTTATTGTAATGAATGGAACATTTTTAATAAGGCAAGCTTAACATAAAAAAAAATAAAGGAATCTGCAAGAAAATATGAGGGTATGGATCAGCCTCGATTACTGCTGTATGAGTTAGCTTCTAATCAGGTTTATCCAGAGATGATAAATGTAGTCCTTGAAACAGAGGGTTCTCTGGTGTTGAAATCAAGCCATAGCTTTAGTCATGCTCTAACATTCAAAAGCTGCAGACTGTTTGGTTTATACAAGCCAATAATGTTCTTGAATCATGATTATAAAACATTTTTGGCTATCCAGGTTAACAAAGTTCTCCCTCTCTTACCTAAACTTAGTTACCATGAATAATGCAAATTTGTTTTGGATTATGAATCATTTAGTAACACTATAAAGACCTACATTTTAACCCAGAATACACAAAAGTATGGACACATCTTTGAATGCAGTTGTTTCAGGTGAAGAGAAAGTCTGTGATAAAGCTGACTGGTAATATTTGTCTTTGCTATTGAGTACGCTGGGGTTCCTACTTGAGTTGATTCACAGTTTAGCATCAAAATATTTTTTCTTTCAAAGCTCATTTTGAGCTTATTTGAAATACTAGACAAGGATGCTCCTTGTTTTCCATACTATATTTTATATCTAAAGCAAGATTTATTCAAGCATCTGCCTCTGCTTTACATGGACATTGGAGGTTTAAGACAGAGAGAGATAGAAAATTGTCTTTGCAGATAACTTGCTACTCCACATCATTCAGCATGACCCAGTTAAATATCTTTGAATATTGCTAGGTTCAGTGCTTCATGAAGATATGTATAACTTGAGACCAAGATAAAACTTTTTATGTTTGCACAAAATTTTGTAGTTTACCTTGTAGACATTCAGTGTGACATAGTAATTTTGTTTGAGATGCTAAATTATTATGATGAAGTTATCTGAATATCACCATAACTGAAACAAGAATAAAGCATTGAGTTTAAAATTTGTCTCATCAGATCATTTGATTCATAAGATTCCATATTTTCAAGATCACGAGACAGCCAAATATCTTGGAATAATGTTAGCTACATCTGTTGTACAAACTGTTATGGCTACACGTGTAGAGCTAGTTGGGAAAAATACAGTTGTGTAAACTCTTACCATAACAGTAGATGTCCTTGCCTTCACTGCTGCAGTATTCTTAACAGATGAGATTCCCTGCTGTGGAAGCCTAAATGTCCAGCCAGTCTAACAAACATGTTGCTTTTAAAAGGTATACTGAATGTCACCCAAACACTCCTTGCATAGCATAGGGCATAAAGGTGACATTCAGGCCTACCATAATCAGAACTGAATGCCCCAGTAGGAACACAGTCCAAGAAACCCAAGTGGTAACCTGTACATCCAGGAAGGCAAAAGACTAGGAGGATGGACAGAGGGAGAGGATAAAGCAGCAGTGAAGGCAAGGACATCTGCCAGTATGGTAAGATTTTACACAACTGTACTATGCCATTACATTTAATGCTGCAGTATTCTTAACAGATGGGAGAGTGCCAAAGCTCAAGAGGAAACTTGGGAGGAGGAAGGCACAGGAGAGCCCCCTAAAAAGCCATGAAGAACAGCAGCAGCAAAACCAGCCCTAGCTCTAGAGATACCATCCAACTTGTAGTGCTTGGTAAAGGTATGTAGAGAATTCCAGATAGCTGCCTCAAGAATAGAATTAGTATCTAAGCCCTTGAAAAAAAGCACATAAAGAAGCTATAGCTTTAGTAGAATGAGCCTTAACTGAAGAAGGAAGGCTGTTGCCATGAAAAGTGTAACAAAAGGGCATAGCCTTAGAAATCCAAGAGGAAATAGTTTGCTTGGATACAGCAAGTCCCAAAGATTTAGGACGAAAAGAAACAAGTAACTGATCAGATTTTCTAATAGCTTTAGTCTTATCCAAATAAACACTTCAGAAAACCATAAGATAAAGATAAAGAACTCCTCATACCACATGAATAAGAGACAGGAAATCCACCATCAGGACATGAATTCTTTTATTACAAGCATTCTGGTACCTCGGCTTCTCGCGTTCTGCTGGAACATTTTCAACTGCATAATATGCCCCTTTATATACCATTTTAAAATCAGCAATAAATCAATTAAATTCTTCTAACTGTGTCAATTACATCATTATGTGATTAACTAAATTCATCATACACCCAGTTCTCTTAAAAGACTGTAACCCCTGTGAAAAAAATGATGTTTAACCTATAAACCAGTGTCCCCATACACTACAAAGTCATTCATGATAACATTTAACATTCAAATACAGCTGTAATACTTATACATGAATACACCAATAAAAAAATATATAATATATATATATATATATATATATATATATATATATATATATATATATATATATATATATATATATACACACCTATTCAAAAATATATGAATCCATTTCAAATATTTCCACATTTAAATGTTTTCAATAACTTTAAATATAAATTCATAATGCACTAATACACATATTTATAAACTTGATTTTAACTTCATTTAATAAACTTTATTGACCTTAGTAACATATAACAGTATTACTAAACTATGCTAAATATTAAGATTATTTTCTAAATTCATTCCTTGGGGACATAATGTATGATAATTAATAATCATTCTGCTTTCCAGTTTATTCAACTGATGTTTTAAATTACCACTTAAAGACATGGGGTATGCAAGAATACTAAAAATCAAACTAGTTTCCAATCCTTGATGTTGTTGTTGTTGTTGGTCTTTTGGCTTTTCCCAGTTAGGGGTCGCCACAGCGGAACTCTGGTCCGCTAATGATTGGAAGTTAGTTTTTATGGTGTCAAGTTGCCAGCCCAACCTTCAACGAAGGCACGCCCATTCAACGCATGTCTTTCGAACGCCCACTCGACCACAGGGAGGACATGCAGACTCCACACAGAAGGCACTCCCAACCCAAGCCGAGAATCGAATGGGAAAACCTCTTGCTGTGAGGCAACAACGCCACCGCTGCACCACTGTGGAAGTCATCTTCCAACCCTTGATGTTTTGACAAAAAGTGCATGGCCACTGGACTCTCAAGTTTTTTCCTTCTAACATCACTGAAATGCTCCATAATACGCACTTTGACCTTCGTTGTGGTTTGACCAATGTACCAAAAAAAAAAAAATATATATATATATATATATATATATATATATATATATATATATATATATATATTTTATATATATATTTTTTTATTTATGTATTCATATATAGGTATTACAGCTGTATTTGAGTGTTAAATGTTATACTGAATGACTTTGTAGTGTATGGGGACATTGGTTTATAGTTTAAATATAATTTTTTTCACAGGGGTTACAGTCTGTTAAGAGAACTGGGTGTATCGTGAATGTAGTTGATCACATAATGATGTAATTGATACAATTAGAAGAATTTAATTGATTTATTGCTGATTTTAAAATGGTATATAAAGGGACATATTATGCAGTTGAAAATGTTCCAGCAGAAGGCGAGAAGCCAAGGTACCAGAACGTTTGTAATAAAAGAATTCATGTCCTGATGATGGATTTCTTGTCTCTTATTCGTGTGGTATGAGAAGTTCTTATCCAAATAAACCCTGAGTTACCTATGCAAATCCAAAGTATGCAGCACCCTCTCACTGTCAGATTGTGGAGAGGGGAAGAAAGTAGGCAGATTAATAGACTGATTCAGCGAAAGCTCATTAACCACCTTGAACATAAAATAAGGGTTTGTGTGCAAGGACACCTTGTCCTCATGAAAGACAAAAAAGGAGGACAAGCCATAAGGGTCTGCAACTCAGACACCCATATGGCAGAAGTAAGGGCTAACAAAAGAATGGTCTTCCAGGAACAATGCAGCAAGGAAACTGAAGCAGCAGGCTCAAAAGGAGCCTGAGTCAACTTCTCCGGAACAAAATTAAGATCCCAGGGAGGAGGAACAGGCTTCCTGGGAGGTCTAATATTAAAGACACCTGTAAGAAATTGTTTAACCTCAAATCTAGAAGTTAAAGGAGAAGAAAAATGCAGACAAGCAGAGTTAGCTGATAGGTGGGCCTTAATAGAAGAATGGGACAAACCAGCAATGAGCAACTGACACAAGTAAGACAGAACAAAAGGAACATCCACAGTAAGTGGTCCAGGTTATGAGAGAGAGGCACCAAATAGAAAACTTCTTCCATTTGGATAAGTAGGATTTCCTAGTAGTAGGTTTCCTAGCCTCCTGCAGGACTTGCAGCAGGTCCTCAGACAAAGGTGTCTGTGAAGACTCAAAATCCTATCACCCACAGTGTTAGTTGAAGCATGGACAGGTGAGGATGGATGAGAGATCCCTGGTCTTGTGTGATTAGATCCACCCTGTGAGGTAACTTGTGATTATTGCCCCTAGCTAGATGCAGAAGTGTCGGGAATCAAGTGCTGTTGCGGCGAAAAGTGAGTCACCAACAAGATTTCGGGAGCATCCTGTTGAATCTTGAACAGGACTTTTGGAATGAGAGGAAGGGGAGGAAATGTATAAAGAAACACCCTCTTCCATGAAAATGAGAGGGTGTCTACTTTCCACACCAGAGGACCTGGAACTGTGACACAAAACAGAGCAAATTGCCTGCTCAGTGGGGAGGCAAAAAGATCCACTTGAGGAGTACCCCACTGGTGGATAAATACATCCCTGTGAAGCATCCATTCATGGGACTGAGTTAAGGATATGCTCAGAGTATCTGCCACAATGTTCTGAGCAGAAGGGATATAAACTGCCTGGAGAGTTACTTGATTCTTGACAGCAAGATCCGATCCCATACCAGAAGTGCCAACCGGCAAAGAAGATAAGATCTCATTCCTCCCTGTTTGTTGATATACCACATCACTGTGGTATTGTCTGTGAACACCTTGAGAGGCCCTAAGTGAAAAGAGGATGAAAGGCCTGAAGAGCCAGCAGAAGAGTTCTCATCTCTTTGACATTGATGTCCTCCTTCTGCTGATGAGATGACCACACCTCTTGTACCTTTAAGGAGCCAAATGTCACCCCCATCCCATGTCTGAAGAGTCTGTGAACAATTCCTAAAAGGGAAGGGGGAATAAAAAGGGATCCCTGTTTTCAGAGCCAACTGCTGAATCTACCAGTGAAGTTCCTGTCTGAGACAAGGAAGAAGAGGAACTTCAAAGTCTAGAGGATGTGCATGTTGGAACCACACTGACTTCAGAAACCACTGAAATGTTCTCATGTGAAGTTTGGGCAGAGGGAGCATTGGAATGGTGGATGCCATGAAATCCAGAGCTCTCAGAAACTCCCTGGTGGTAATGGAAGCCAGAGGAAGAACATTTTAATAGAAAGAAATGGGATTTAAGGCCTTTGGTGGGCGTAGGAATGCAAGCTTTGGCAAATTCTGAATCTTGCAACCCAGAAAAACATGATCCTGAGAAGGAGTCAGAGAAGACTTTTTGAAATTTATAGTGAACCCCAGGCTCTGAAGAAGGAAAAAGCAAAATGAAGATTTTGCAAAAGGGCCTCTGGAGAGGATGCCTGAATCAAGTAAGGAAATATTTGGATTCTTCAAAGCCTGCAAAAAGCAATCACAGGAGCAAGACATTTACTGAACACCTGTGGGGCAGTAGAAAGGCCAAAGGGCAAAGCAGAGAACCAAAAATGCTAGGAAGCAAAAGAAAATGCAAAAACTTACTGAAAAAGGATGGATCAGAATATGGAGGCAAGCATCCTTGAGATCCAGAGGCACCATATAAGCCTGAGGGAGCAAGAGAGGAAACAGAATCTGAAGGGACAACATCCAAAATGAAGGTACCTTTAGATCAGTGTTTAGATAAGAGAGGTCTATAATGGGTTTCCAAGTGCCCTCTTTTCTGAGCACTAGAAACAGTCTGAAGTAGAACCTTCTCCCTCTTTGGGACACAGGCACCTCAGGAATAGTACCCTGAGTTAAGATATTTTGAAGAACCTCTGGGAAAAAGGAAAGTTTTTCCTGAGGAGGCTGAGGAATGCCCATAAAAGGAGGATGGGATTTCCACATCATGAAGTACCCCTGATGAATAATCGACAGAACCCAAGAATCCTGAGTGAGCTGAAGCCAAACAGAAAGAGAAAGAGGAACATGGCTGGGAAGAGATGGAGAGTCATACACCACCTGGTTTGTCCAGAAAGGAAAGCTTCGGAGTCCCTGAAAACTTAGTAGCCTTAGCAGGAGGACCCCATTTGCCAGTCTTCCTACCTTTAGTAGAAGGGTGGGATTGCCTATGAGCAAAGGCAGGCTTAGTGGGTAGTTTCTCTGAAATGCAGGCACAGGAGAAACAAGCACACATTTAGGCTCCTGTAAGGCCTTACCCTTATCTCAAACAAACAGCAGCAGCTTCCCCAAACAAAAGTTTAGAATCCAGAGGGGCATCCATCAACTTAGTGGAAAGTGACTGAGACAGGCTAACTCCTGTCTGGGTGAGGGGGTACAGATCATGCCCCCTCTGGGAAAGAAGTCTGGAAGGGGAGAGATGCAGATAGTGGCAGGGCTGGGCAAGCTCCTGCCTGGGTGAGGGGGGTCAGGCAGAGCTCCCCACAACAGAAATCCTTAAGGAAGCGCTGAGGTGGACAGCAGCAGGGCCTGGAAAGCACCTGCCTTCGTGAGTGGGGTCAGGCACATGCCCCCATGACAGAAGTACTTAAGGGAGTGACTGGCAGACAGTGGCGGGGCCTGGAGAGCTCCTGCCTGGGTGAGCAGGGCCAGGCAGAGCTCCCCATGATGAAAGTCCTTGAGGAAGCACCAGGGTGAATGGTGGAGTGGCCTCTGATACTCCTGCTGGGAGGAAGGCATCCAACCTTACCACATACCCAATGGCATTCCTGAAAAATCACAATGTCCCCAGAGCTGCTCAGGATGGGAAAGCAGGGGGACTGGCTGCCCCGGGAAGCCAGGTCACCATTCAGACTGAGCTGTCTAAACTGACATTTCTATGTCCCAAAAACAATGTTTGGGCTTCCAGGACAGAGACTTCCAAACTGGGACTGTCCTGGAAAAACTGGGACAGTTGGTCACCTTGCTATAGACATGACAGAGGGGTAAGCAGCAGGACATTTATATAGGAAAGCGCAATCCTTAGGGACCCTATAAAGCCTGTCAGGTTTCTGGGCGCAGGGACCAGAGTATCAGGGGCAAGAGAGCCATTGGAAAAGCATCCAGCAAACCACCCAAAACAGGAGGAATAGCCACCGGTTTAGGTGATTCCAACTGCAGTAACTCATAGTACCTCTTAGGGATATCAGAGACCTGAGCACAATTTCACTTAAAAGATCCATCATCCTAGAGCAGTGATGGTGAACATTTTGGGCTCTGTCTGTCATAAATTTGGAAAATGCCTACCTTGACCCTGCTGGCATGCCACCCCCCTTCCCATGAACAAGAGAAACAATTCTTTACATATCCATTTATTTAAAAAAAAATACAGTCCAATCATGTGTGCTGCTATGTATTATAAAAGTAAAAGAAAAATCAGTGCCTTACGATAGAGAAAACAATATGCACACTGATAATTGGGCTTAAAATAGTGCACCAAAAAATTACCCTACTTTTAATAGTAATTTTGAATTGAACTGAAAAAATATGGAATAAACTGCATTTGATTTGATTATCATTTAATTACTTTTTTGTTGCTGAGTTTTAATAGATAAATGGAGGGTCACATGCTTCTTGTATTTTTGTTCATTCAGTTTCTTTGGTAACTCGGGTGTTGGTGAATACTGGTGCGTCACCCAAAACATCGTGGTGTGTCACCTTTGAATTACATGTCATAGGTTCGCCATCACTGTCCTAGAGAGTGTGTCCCCAAAGGAAATTTCCTCAAAAGGAACATCTGGACTAATACATTCCTCCTCCTCTGACCCATAGTCTAAAAGAGAAGGAATTTGAGTAGAATAAGTCTAAGATTTGTTATCTGAATTCAACTCACCCACAGAAGAATCCTGTTCTCTAGGCCTTTTAAGGGGAGTAGAGGACCAAGGAGGAGCAGGAACCCAAACCCCTTGAAGAGGCTTTAAGGACATTAAAGCAGTAAATAGCTCCTGAGTGAAGGCCTGACATTCACTTTGTGAATCCCTAGGAGTAGAAGAAACATGTTTAATTTTTTGTTTCTTTTTTAAGGGAATGTCCCCTCAAAAAAACTGAGAAGGCTCAGACCCAGCACAGCAGTCAAGAACCATAGTAGGAACTTCTTCTCCAACCAAAAATTGAGGAACTCCCCTAGGGCCCTCAGAAAAAATCAGCTGTGGTTCCCCCTGAATGTCTGAAATGGATGCCTGCATGGCAGAGAAAACCAACAACACAGCTGAGTGGGCCTCCAGGTTTATAACAACCTCGGGAGAAACACCTGGCACTGGCTGGACAGCAGAAGATTCTGGTCATACCTTTTTCACCATCTTCTTCCCTAACAACTGACCCTTGGGATTGGAGATTCCTTCCACTCTATCTTTAACAAGAAGCTTAATACACTGGTTCTCAAGATACAAGGAAAGGGAAAAAAGTCTGCTACAAAGGGTTTTAGAACAAATGCCTGACCTGACAAATAGAATAAGACATAGGCATGAGAAGCTCCTAGACAAAAAAATATACTTATTGTGGCTGTCTTTGTGCGGAATCTTTTTCCCCCACTGGCATTTACCCTTCCTGGGAGATATTAGTCCCAAGGAGCACAAAAAAATAATAAAAAAACAAAATCCCCAATGGAGCACTTATCTGCAACTGCAATAGAAGTCAGCAAACAGGAGCAGATAGTCAATGGAGAATGAAAATGCATTCAACTGGCAGAAAAGAGATGCAGGTAAACAGGCCGATGGTAAAAAGATATGTTCAGACTGGCGACAAAGAAGTTCTGGGTATGGTAGGCCTGAACGTCATCTTTGTGCCCTATGCTATGCAAGGAGTGGTTGGGTAATATTTGGCATATCTTTCAAAAGCAACAAGTAGTGTTTGGTGGACTGGCTGGACTTTTTGGCTTCCACAGCAAGGAATCCCATTGTTAAGAATACTGCACCATTGAATGTAAGGACATCATAAGAGATGCAGGCAGGGTGAAAAACCCTCTTCCTCCATCTAAATTTATTTCAGAATATTTTGGGCATTCAATTGTTTATATATTGACACTGGCTTTACATAGCTTTTAAATTTTGTTACATGAGCCATCAAAGGATTTTTGGACTTTTGAAAGCTCCATTTTTTTTACCTGGTAGGTGAAAAAAATGTCACATGGAATAAAATTACATTATCAGTAGATAAGGGAGGGCTGGGGTTACCTGAACTTCACCTCTATTTCAGGGTCATACAAATGAGTTTAGTATTTCCCTGTCAGGTATCTAGTTATGAGGCCAAAAAGAAGATCATGTTACAGTCTGGAAGTTGCTGGGTAGTAAGGCATCATCTAGTATTTTGTGAGCCTGAAAGAATCACTATGGCATGTTGGTTCCTGTCTTGGATATAAGAGCAAATAATGATTGTATATCGGGTAGCCTAGAGCTGCTAGAAGAGCTTTCTCCTGTTGGTCATTAAGCTAAGAAATGAAAATTTGCTTAAAATGGGTCCCTTCCCTTAAAATTTGGAAATATTGAATAATGGCAATGAGTGTATTTACTGGGAGCAATTTAAACAAGCCTTTAATCTAGATAGAGTGGAATAACTTCATTACTACCGACTGGTCAATAGGATGACTGAATTAAAATGTCTAACTAAACCAGCAAAGCAGAGACCTTGATTTGATTATATTTTTGAAAAAGGCAATGACTGAGCAGGTGTCTTGGGCTTCTTGCTGAGCAAAATTTATATGAAAACCTTTTGGCCAAAACATCAGGCCAATGAAAAAGTTGTGCAAGTTTAGAGAGATTTAATTACTTCTGTAGACTAACAAAAATCATGGTGCAAACTTTGTTATCACATTATTCCATTATGTCAAGGTGCTTAAAGTGTTTTTATACTGCATGTAAGCTAGACAATATTGTTCTTGGCAACTCCCCAGCTGTTGGCAACTGGGGGTTGACAATAATGGCTAAGGTGTTTACCCCACAGACACCTCACCTTTGAGGGAAATTGGCTGGGGTTAAAATTGCTCATAAAGGCATCTAGCCTAGTACCTGTCTATGAACATAACCATTGAAAATGGACACTAAGAATGTGGATCTTCAGTTTTTGTCAGACATACATGCCACACCTGGTTACACTGGAAACGTATTTTAAGACTTTGACATTTGCTTACACCAATGTTTTCCCCTTTTGACTGTGCAACTTGCTATGAGGTTTAAGACTAGTAACACAGATTCATTTATACCCATGTCTAGAACTGGGTACCCCCTTTTTCATGCAGTCGTGTGCTGATGGCTAGATAAAGGTCACTCATTTCCCTTATTTTTGCAGCAGTGTTAAGTGGCAGCTGGTGACTTCAAATCAAAGGGGGGGCTGCAAGAGACAGGTGAATGGGTGGGGTCAATGGGAAGGGGTGCGGCCAACTAGAGAGAGGAGGAGCTATGCTCAAAACCACAAAAACTGTAACTTTAATTAAATACGCTGCCCTGGGTGCCAAACCGTCATTATGAGAGTCCAATCAAGACAAAATGAAGTGTAGAAGAAAAAAATATTTCAATGCATTGGCTGCATGACAGCTTACTTAATATCTAGATGGAAACAAAAAGGTTGTAAGGCATGAAAAAATAAATTACTTTTTAAATACATTACTGGAATGCCAGTCAAACTCAAGTATAAGAAAAACAGGCAGCACTCAACTCAAACCACTTCTCCTTGCACTGCAGTTCCAATTATAATTTATATTCAGCTTTATTAAAGTACCAAGTAACATGCTGAAAGTAGCAATCTCTGTGATACCTCCACTTGTAAAAATATTTCTTATCCAAAAAAGACCTTCTGCCTGACAGCTATCTACTTGTTTCATGGGGAAAACATGATCAAAGTAAAAAATGAAAAGCAAACAAGAAACAAGCTCACGATACATTGCTTAAAGGATTACTGCACATGTTATGGCCCACACACGATAGACTGGCATTCTATTTAGTTTACAGATAAAGCCTGCAAAGATGACTGCAAGTCTCCAACAAATGTAATGAGCTTCTTAAAATAATGTAATCCTGTCCTTTATTACAAATACTGCCATATGCATTTCAATACCCAAGGTTTATATGTTATCTAGTTATGTAAGTATGCTCTGCATGGCAACAACGGAAAAGCTTTCAGTGTTGACAGTTCTTTAACAGTATGTTTATTAAAGCTTACTTGCATCTTATAATCTCAGACAAGCTTACCTGATGGTCATTAAAGCATTACTAGTTAAACACAGAGCAACAGGCACTTTCTGAATAATAATAATAATAAGCCTAAATCAACAGTATAAAATATGATAGAAACCAGAACATTCTGCAAAATCAAGAACAAATGAAAAGCCACTGTAGTACTTGTGTCTACCTTGGATGTGGGGATACTCTGCACATTTACACTGCATAACTGCTCCTTGCCTTGCTTGGACACATCCAGAGTCACTACATGGGGGAGTGGGGTGCAACAAGTATGTCACAATTTGAAATGTCTCTGGCTGACTGTGATGGCCCTAACACATTTGTCATACCTCTCAACCTCAGAGTAAGAAATATGGACAAAGCATTCATAGAAGTGAGACAAAGGCCCAAAAACAAGGACAGTTTTTAAATATTGCTCTTATAAACTTAGAAAGATAATAGAATAGCAGGTATTGCATTAGTATGAATTTTCTGAAGGGTATGAAATCTATAACTCAAATGTCTGTCATTATTTTCTAACTTCACTCTTTAATGATTTGCCACTAATTTTCCAAAAAAACCCACAATTTTATGAAAAACGGACCAAAAATGTGATGCAAAAATATAAAATAGCCACACAATACAGCTGGGAACTTGTCAAAGAAGGGACACTTTTTTTAATATTAGTACTGCTAACTTGAGCAGCTGACAAAATAAAAGAATCTAGATGCATTTCTGAAATAAAAGTAATCTATAACTCTGATTATTACAGTTATTTATTAATTGTAAACCCTCCACATTTTCTTCCAAAATTGCCATTTTGCGGAGGGATTATTAGGAGAAGAGCAACATTTTGAGCCAAAATCGGGGACAATTGAAAGGTTTGGATATGCCTAATTCTATAAAGCAATTTGCACGTACCTCTCAACTTGTTAAAATGTGGACCCACATCTGCCACCAGACCTCAAGGTGGTTTCTGTTTTCCTTTCTTTCATAGAAATATGTAGAATACACATTTATACTAACAAAAATAAACAAAAAAGATGGTATTTACACAAAAAGTGCTGAAATACAAACGAGCCTTAACACCTATATGATATCCTTAATACATTGCTAGAGTGGTAGTCATTGTGTGTTATACTTGCACTATGTTTGGTCACTCAAGCGTCATACGCATAACACGGTATAACATACATCTTAATTATACAGTCATGTTACAGTGCATATAACCTGAAATTGCTAATATGTTAGTAATATACCATATTATACCCTATAAGAATCACCTGAATACAAATTATACACAGAGTAAATATTCACTCTGGTTACCTGCTTATACCCTACCATGCATTTGTGACACACTGTTTAAATGTAAACTCAATCAAATCAAAAATTTTAGACTACATACTGACTGTAGCAACTAAATATTTTTATAAATTTGCTAAGTATTAAAAATCAAACATTTTGAAATGAAGGCGCACTTTAACATTTAAACATCTCTAAACATTTTGCTATGTAACAAATTATTACTGTTACTAACATTCCAGTAAGAAGATATTTACGTTCAGAGCATTTACCTCACAAAAGCAGTTTGGATTATTACTAAAACACAAAAACTATGGTTTGGCATACCTAGGTGAAACAAAATCTGACAGGTGAATCTCTGACAAAATTTAAACTGACATTACTAAAGCTGTTGAACCTGCTGTTATAACATTTGCTAAAAATACCATTAATTTGACTTTCTTCTTGATAAATGTAACAGACTACTGTACTGTACTGTCTGTTACACACTACATTGTTTTAACATATATAGACAGATGTGGGAATAATTGAGAGTAATCACAAGAATTTCTTATGGCAGTGTTTTTAACAACAGAGTGTTGTGTTAAGAGAAGTATCATCCTTCTAATTAATATATATCTCAAAATACAATGGAAAATATAACTGGATTATCTGACATAATGATATTCACATTGTATAGCACAATGATCTGCAGGCCTTCAGTGAGCCATACTCTGACTGTTGATGCTTCAAGTCTTTGTTATAGTCTGTTCTACAAACCCACCTTTAATAGCTACTACTGTTTAGTACAACAGTGGGCACATTATCAAGGGCTACACCAGTTATACCCATCTCTCACACACATACACACACATGCACACACACACACACACACACACACACACACACACACACACACACACACACACACACACACACACACACACACACACACACACACACACACACACACACGCTCTGTGGGTTCTACCTGCCTTTGGTAAATGAGTTAAACCCCTGACACATAGTTTTGGGGTTAAGAGATGAACTAAAACAGGTACATATTATTCAGCCAAAATGCAACAACTTTTTTCAAGGTGAGCAAACAAAGCAGTACCGCCTTATTATTTTCAAATACAAATTGTGAGAGACTAGTGAGTCAACACTGTGTGACACCGTTATAAATTCCATTAGGGCATGATTTATTTCATTCCTATAAAAGATAGTGCCATATAGTACAAAAAAGCTATATAAAGGTATTAAGACAGAGGCTTAGAACAGATGAACAACAAGAATAAGACAGTATAAGCAGCTAACTATTTAGCCAAGTTGCACTAATCGAAGGGCATTTAATACGTCAAATGACAGCACTAAATGCTGTATGCAAATACAACTGAGGGTATGTTTAGAAATGACACAGGCCAGCAATTTCCTAATGACTAGTGAGACACAGGTCTATAGAGTGAGGATACAGTACTACACATAGTATTGTAGTGGTATTAAGAGCAACTTTTTTCTTTTGTTCCTACTTCAGTCATGCCCACTTTCTATTTTACATTTGGAAATGTACCTAGGCTTTATTTTCAGCAACACCTGCTACAAGCTTAATTTTACTGGAAAAAGTAGAAGACACATCTTTCAAACCTGCTTCAGTATCACCTATCCGAGGTATACTTTATTTATCCATTTTTGCCCCAAGGGGTTTCAGCTAGAGGCTCACTACTGACTATCAGCTGTCATGTATACCTCTTCTACATTTTTAGTGAGCTGACTTTAATGGTTGCTGAAAGGCGAGGCACTAAGCCTGCAGGCACTGATGGAAAGTGGTCTGCAGTCAGTATCCTCGGAACAAGGATTATTTTTTTCTACTTAATCTCTGTGCTGCCTAAATAAAAGTAATCATCTCACCCCTTAGAAAGATATGGATACATTTAATACTATCCAAGGATACAAATACTATACTGCATTCATTTCTCAAGATAAGCAAACTACATGCAACTGGTATCACTTGCTGCTACCTCTCAGGCATCCAAACAAACTCTGACACATGCACTCACATGAATGAATGAATGAATGAATGAATGAATGAATGAATGAATGAATGATTGAAAGCAGCTGTTATCCCCCCAAAAAATAATTTTTAACAATGGACATAGACGGGTTCCTATTAGGCAGATAGCAGGGTTTTCAACCAAAATGCACTACTCTTATGGCTATTTTTTACCATCTCAAATATAGGCTAATATTTTTGTACCCAAGATTGATGACCCACTAGGTTGTATACTCCCTTTTGCTAAATGACGACAATATTTTGGGAGAATATTAGATGTCACACTATCATTCTGTAATTATAGTGAGCTTACTGCTATCAAAGTACTACTGTAAGAAAAATCGCCTATAGTCTCTCGTAACTTCTTAACCCAGGTGCTATAAAAGGCATAACTATTCACATATTAATCTGAAAAACTGAGTACCACTCACTCATTATTGTTCCTTATCTGACAAGAATACTGCAGTCTCATAAACAACAGAAAACAAAACTTTTAAGATTTGTCACCCTCACTAACCTCATTGAACATCATTGCACTTCCATTCCATGAGCTAAATGGCTTCCTGTTTCTGTTAGGTGATGCGTTCATTTATTTGGCCATGCTTGTAATAGTTTGCTTGCTGATGTCACACATTCTGCACTTTGAATGTCTTCTTTCTCAAAATCCAAGAACACACTGAGATTCAGGACTTCCGTAAAAAACACAGGTTTATTTTGACAAAACCACACTCGAAAATCAAAATAACAACCCACCCACTTTGCTTGTAAAAAAAAGAAAACATAACACTCCCTGTGGTTTATTCCACCAAGAACAGCGTAGCTTCTCACAGTATTTACTTCCAGGAATAGGTTGCATTTAATTTTAAAGTCCTAAAGTATCCTCCATATTCCGTAACACACAGTAGTGTGCTTAGTGCTACTGATTGTTTCTTGCTCTCTTTTTTGAGAAGAGAGCAAGAACCAATCAGTAGCAATCCAGCCATCCACATCATGTACGTGCCTGCCGACGTGGCAGTCCGAACCCCCTTCTAATTTACTCTGCGGTTAAACCGCATAGACTTCTGGGCATCAAACCGATGCCTTTTCTTTAATCTAGACTGCTTTTACAGCCCTAGAATAGTGTAGTATCAAGGTTGTATACATGGATCTGTATGCAAATGAGCTGGGGTTGCTGAACAGAAAAAAATGGGTTACTGTGTCTGCAGATAAAATCTGTGTAGCCCCAGAACCGTGTTGGTGCCACAGGAGAGCTAGCTGACATCAAAAGGGTTTAAGCACATTGGAGCTCAGTGGCACCTGTTTCTGTGGCACAACTCTCAGCTTAGCAGGGGTATGTGTCCAGTGCTGGTAAGCTTTGTTTAGCTTTGGGGTGCATGTTTTAGCTGGTTTGAGCATGTTTGAGTGTGTTTGCATAGTGTGCCTCTGTGCTGAGTGTGTCCATCTATGGGGTTGTGTCCACTGAGTGCTTAGCAGGCTTTATATCTCTCAGTGATGTACTTGGCAGGTGGAATGCATCATAGTTAACCAAGCACACAGGTTGCATCTGCAGCAGAGCACTATACAGTATGCATACACTCTACAATCTGATCTTTCCCCCATACTCTGCACCACTGGAGTACAGACTTGGAAATTTTAACTGAGAGAATGCTAGGGGCTGCTGCAGCTCTGCTACATCTGTATGTGCTAGGTGTTGAGGTCAGTGCTGATGCTGATGCTGACAACAGGCCTAGACAGAGAAGGAGAAGAGTGTTCAGGCACAGGCTAACCTTCCAGGAGCTACATGAGCTGGAGATTGTAGAGCGCTACAGGTGGACAAGGACATACTACAAGAACTCACCGAGCTCTGACACCCTCAACTCAGACCCAGAGCCAAGAGAGGGGAACCCATCCCACTGGAAACAAAAGTATGTGTAGCCCTCAGAATAGTAGCTACAGGTACTTTTCAAATACTAGCTGGGAATATGATAGGGGTGTCACAGGCATCAGCATCCAGGGTACTCCACCAGTTCCTGGCTGCTATGCAAACACATGCCAGTGACCACAATTATTTACCCGCACCCCTAAGAAGAGGGCCAGTGGTATGCATCTCTTCTACCATGTAGCACACTACCCTGAGGTACTGGGTGCCATAGACTGTACTCATGTACACATCAAAGCACTGCCCGATGATGAAGGTAGAGTCTACCTCAACCACAAGGGGTATCACTCCATCAACTGCCAAATCATATGCAATGCCCAGGGCATTATCATGAATGTGTGTTCTGGCAGCCCTGGCAGTTATCATGACTCCCATATCTGTCACACATCACAGCTGTACCAGATGTTTGCCAGGGGGCACACCCCGTAAGGCCATCTAGTGGGGGATGCTGTCTATGTACTGGAACAGTGGATGATGACACCCATCAGAAATGCACACACACCTACTGAAGAATGAAGGCGCACACATAAATTAGGAACATCATAGAGCATGTATTTGGGATGCTGAAGTCAGAGTTCCAGTTCCTTGGTATATCTGGTGGAGTCCTGCAGTACTCTCCAGCCACATGTGCACAGATGTTCACAGTATGTGCCATACTACACAATATGATCTTGCAGAAACAGCTGCGGGAGGATCATCAGAGGGAAGGGACACACAGCCCTACCTCTACTGCCTAAGTCCCCACAACCACACCCACAGGGGGACTCAGAGGAGAAACCCCCTGAGGTTGTCCCTGTAGGCAGACATAGGCGTGCCCAGTATGCCCTGGCCTTGGCAAAGAGGCAATGCATAACACGTGCACTGACAACCTAGGGTCCTAGGGACTGACACCTTGCTCCAAACTGCATATATAGTAAAAAGGATGCCAGCCACACTACACAATCTGTACCTTACCATGTGCTGGCTGTGTAGTGCATGCATCAGACAGAGTCAGCCCTGAAACACAAGTATCTCAACTGCTGCATTCACAAGATAAGTCACTCTCTTTTAGAGCAAAACACAGGGTACTAGACTATGGTAGCATATGTATAGACCTGCTGCATGTATGCAAGAGAAGAGAGTGGGCTAGTGGGCTACTTGCAGAGATCTAACAGCTACATGGAGCAACAGGTACTCTGTCCACTATTGAGTGCCCCATAATATGCATTAGGCCACATGGCTGAAAAACCCACCACAGTATGCAAGGGAAATGCCAAACAGTGGGGTCATAGGACAGACGCACGACTGTCGATACCAGGGTCCCCTACCCCCAACATATCAGTGTTCCCATACAACTGCAGTAACAGTATGTTTGCAAGGATATATCTGCAGACCACACAATCCCAAGGCTGTCACAAAGAACCTGGCAACATTTCTACTTTCCCCAATACACAGGGGTCAATGTGTATGTCTGTCTGCTGTTGAAAGTGTGAAGAATTAAACCTCACATTTTGGTGGCTGTTGTGGCTCACTGGGCTAAGTACAGTAGCATAGTTGATGATGTTGGGAATTCGAAGCTGGCTGCATCTACCTTTTGCATGTAAGGTACTAGTATGGTAGGACTCCCACAGACTGTCAATATGCCACAATCTGTTACTGCAAGAAAGCTGGACAAAGCCAAAGACAATGGAAGGACAGAGGACCAAACATACAGATATTATACATACTCTGAGTAACCTAGAAGGTGGCTAGTATAACAGTAGGTTGCAACAGGTTAGAGCAGCAGTAGGATGTAAAGGCCATCACTTAACTGTGTAATTATGTACAACAATTCACTATGCTCCATTTAGTAATATATTAGTGGAAAAATACAACTGTAAGAGGAACAGAGCAGACATATGGGGTGGAATGCTGGACAGCCTGCAAAAACAAGTGCAGTGAGAGGTGTGAAGACTATCACCCTGTGTGTGGTGTTACATGATTTACCCCAGTCACATCATACCTACAGCCAATTTGAGCAGGAGATCTGGACAGAGTCATGAACAGTAATGGGACAAAGGCCCAAATATAAGGAGAATGTGTAACTACTGGCCAGACAAATGTAGAAAGTTCAGAGAATAGCAGGTCATGCATTAGCATGATTTTCCTGATGTGTATGGAGTCGGTAAATGTAATGTCTGTCATCATTTCCTAACATCAGTCTATAATGGTTTGATACTGATGTACCAGAAAATCATGATGCTGTAAAATGTACCATTCATATGATGCAAAACTCTGTACAGTCTATTACAATCTCTGCAATGTTAGCTCTGAGGTATATATTACAGTCAGCACACAGCCAGGTAGAAAATATCAGGGAGGCTCTGCACTGTTGAAACAGATGCAGCAGCAACTAATTGGCTGCAGCACACAAACTCCTGGACAGGAGTACAGGTAGGTCTGGCCTGGGGTCACCTTCTAAATACAGTCACACTGTGCATGCTCCTACACTTATCTAACGTGAGCCCGTGTCCGATGCCTCGTCTGCCTAAAGTACTGAAGATGTAAAAATATGTCTGTGCATACAAACAGCTATGTACATGTATCTGTCTCACCCTATCCCCTTCACTGTGGCACATATATATATATATATATATATATATATATATATATATATATATATATATATGTATATATACACACATACATACACAAATGTGTAGAGTGAGTTAGACCCTCCACATATATCTATATAACCCACTTACATAATGCACACGCAATAAGCCGCGGTGGTGCAGTGGTAGCATTGTTGCCTCACAGCAAGAGGTTCTCCCGTTTGATTCTCGGCTGGAGCACCTTCTGTGTGGAGTCTGCATGTCCTCCCCACAGTTGAGTGGCATTTGAAAGACATGAGTAGAATGGGCATGCCTTCGCTGAAGGATGGACATCGAACTGGCACCTCGGCACCCGTAAAAAAATCTACTGCCAATCATTTGCGGACCAGGGTTCCGCTGTGGTGACCGAAAAGCCGAAAGAAGAACAACATAATGCACACACACACCTACAGTTACGTTGATATCCCTGTTATATATCTATATATATATATATATATATATATATATATACATGTGTATATGTGTGTGAGGATGTACGAGTTCTCCACACTTGTACGCAGACCACTGGGGTAATCTGCACATATCCACACAACAGTTGTCTGATGATAATGGACCAAGACCACATACAACAGTATCCACCCAACCACAGAACATGTGTCTGTGGAATGTCAGCTTGTAGACAGATAATGGTGAGCAGGTGGTGTAATGTGCAGTGGCTACAATGTAGGACTTTGACAAGCCATATTGTCTCTGGCCAATTGTCCACTTAGCAAATGGCAACCAGCCATACATGGTGATAGTGGTAACTGTACACACATAACAGGGGTATTAACAGGTACCCTAGTGCTAGGAGAATAGATACAATAACATCATAAAGCAGTTTCACTCTGCAGGCCACACATGTTGTGTAATACAAGGCCACTTTGCATAGACCACAAGGACTGTGGCTGTAGCCACATGTACAACAGATGTAACCTGTGGTGCATACAATAACTACTATGAGCTATAGTGTGCATTAGTAGGTAGGTAGGTAGGGGCTCTAATCTCCCCACAGTCACCATGTGTGTGTGTGTGTGTGTGTGTGTGTGTGTGTGTGTGTGTGTGTGTGTGTGTGTGTGTGTGTGTGTGTGTGTAGATATTTCCTTTACAGCAATACAGACATGCCCATCTGGCCTATGTCTGTGCAATGGTTAATCATTTTATGGGCCTGTGACTAGCATCCTGTTCAACATTGGCCTCACTGTCAACTCCTGCTGATGTCATCCACCTTAACAGCACTGGCTGACAATCTTAAAACAGATAAGCTCCATGGCACATGCATATGTACTTAGTGCTATAGTATATACTAATAGATAGGTAGGGGTCCTCATCTCAATAAGGGCAAGTGTGTGTGTGTGTGTGTGTGTGTGTGTGTGTGTGTGTGTGTGTGTGTGAATGTAAATATATCCCCTTGCAGCAGTGTACACATGCCTGCATTACCTATTTCTGTGTAATGGCTATACATTTTTCAGGGCCTGTGACTAACTGCCAGACTCCTCATTGTCCTCCTTTGCAAGGCCTGCTGATGTCATCCACATTAACAGCACTGGCTAACATAGATAATCTCCTTGGCACATGCGATATGCACCTAGTGCCATAGTGTATACAAATGGATAGGTAAGCATTCTAATCTCAAAAAAGGCAACTGTGTGTGTGTGTGTGTGTGTGTGTGTGTGTGTGTGTGTGTGTGTGAGTGTACAAATGTATTCTCATGCAGCAGTACACATATGGCCATATGGGTGTGTGATTATCATCATTTTACTGCCCTGTGACTAACAGCTGGCCCTAAATAGCCCACATCTACCTAGGCATATATACTATCCACCACCACATATATTTGTATGTACAGCAAACCCAGGTGACACGTATCATGGGTAGTGGGCCTTATCACAGGGTATGCATGCATGATTATGCTGACTGCTCCCATTTTCCCTTACACACTGTTCTACAAATATGCATCTAGGTAACCACACACATATACAGCCACACCTTGTTGATGTCATAGGTCTGCTGTGCTGCCATGCCATTCTGTGCCACTGTATTCCCACCAAGTCTCCATAGCTTAGCCACTCAGACCCCTGGAACAGAAACATACACAGTTCTGACAGACACCTGTCATTCTGCAACACTACCACCAATCTAACATCATGCAACAAACTGTGATGTGTTCTCATGACACATGCCAGCATACAGCACCTGTCATGGCATAACACTACTGCACTACAACACTACATGTAATGTAATATAGTCACCATGTGCATCAGACACATATTTGCATGTTCCTGCATCAATGGCATGAGTGGCAGGGATGTGGCACAGGTATCATCACATGCACAGGATGTGGTGTGGGGGTGCCAGAGACCTAGGCTGTGCCAAACAGTTGACAGCATGTGTGTGAGTGAGGAAGGGGTGCTGGTTAGCTGGGCCATGGAGAGATGCCATGTGTGTCTGTTGGTGGCCTGCATGTGACAGTGATGTTTGAGTGTATGTGTGTTTGAGTGTGTGCTGGCCCTACACATGTGTATGTTGGACAGCTGTGGACCATACTTGGCAGAGTGGACAGTTCACCATCTCTGGCCATGAACACAAGAACTGGGTCTGCCAGGAGTGGCACTGGCACCACCATGCCCAGAGTCAGATGTGGGGCTAGTAGCTGATGGTGATTGGTGTCTGCTGGACCCCTGTACTGCATGGGGCTTCCCAGGACCACATGCTCATGGCCTGTCATGTCAGGGTGTGGACAACACACTCCCTTCTATAGTGCTGGAGGTACTGCCACTATGGGAGCATGAGTGTGCACAGCCACATGGACTCTCAGCAGATGGTGTTGCTGACCTACATCCACATGTCCGATGCCCTACTCCAACCAGATGTTCCAGCACAGACAATGTGCGGTCAAAGACTGACAATGTCTCACAGCAACCTCTGTCCACTACATCAGTGAAATGATCGATGGTGGTACCAATGTGGTGGAGGGAGTCACAGATCTCAGACTGTACTGCATCCATAATCCTAAGCATCCATCTGGTGCTGCATTCTGAATGTGCCTGTGCCTCCATAACAGACCAAAATATGTGTTGAGTCACCCATGATGTGACACCTGTGACAGGTGGTGGCTGGGCAGTAGTTCTCCTTCCAGAACTCCTGTCAATCTGCCTGTGAGGGATCTCACCAGCTCTCTGGCTATGGCCATTGTCTACACTCACTGATGCCATAGTTGCCACACTCTCTTGTTCGATGTTGCCACACTCTGGCTTTCCAATATCTGTGGCCTCAGGGACTGGGTATTTGTGTGCATACTGACTGTGTGTAGGGACAATGGGGGAGGAAGTGGTATGTCAACCTATGGGCCAGATTCAGCCCACAACAACCCCACCTGTGCCTCACTATGACCACCATCATCATCGGACTCTGATGAGACACTAACATCAAGTTGTGAGGGGGATAGACTCCTACCTCCATGTTCACCTGTGAGTAGGAAGACAAAATGAGTACATTACTACTTGCACTATTATGTATGGTAATACACACACACACACACACACACACACACACACACACACAAAAAAAAAACTGCATTACACATACTACATCTTATTTCTGATCCCATGCACAACACACAGACTACAATATACACAGACAAGACAACCCTTTATAACATGCACTGCAGCTATGTCCAGTTAATGTTGCCAGTACTATACACCTGTGAGATAAGCAATATGTCAGTGTATCTGATAGACCTACACCTAAAACAAAAGTGCACCCATCTTGAGTATTCTATACCAGTTATAGTATCACTGCTTCAAGTATGTACAATCTCCATGTTGTGTGTGAGCAGGCATCTGTGAGTGATTGCCACCTGTATAGCAGGTTGCATAGTCCTTCTCAAAAATGAGTGCAAATGTGCTGCTGCTTCTGCAGATACACAACTGTGATTACCCATTCAATGCACTTCAGTTAACTCCTCCGAAACCAAACATACAAGTATTGTATTCTGGCTAAGCGTAACAGTTGTGCTTACAGCAAAATGGCAGCCCTTAACATTCTGAGGGTATATATATGATCTGTAAAACTACAGTATCACACTTAACAGGTAAAGGACCTTGGACTCTGGCCACATCCAACGAACCTATGGAAATGTGAGTGAGAGGTATTGTCAGCAATAACAAATGTGGCATGGGCACAGGGTACTATGTGCATATATCAACATGTACAGTGGCTAATGTGATACTGCCTACATTGCTGACATTCTGAGTATGTGTGCACAACTGTGCATTAAAACCAACCCCCCTAATGCAGATAGATCTGACACTTGTGTACTGGTATGCAGAGGCTACTACAATGACTAATACAGTATTACAGTGATGAACACAGCAACCTTACCTGGACACTCCACTGATGTGAATGGTGTGGCACCCCACCTCCAGGATGTATGGGGTGATGGATGGTTGGGAGCTGGTGTTTGATCGCAAGTTCACCAGGAACTCCTCTGTGGCTGAGAGTCGTTGTTCTGCTACAGGCCCTCCACTGGTGGCAGCACGGTGCCTGGCCACAGCAGCAGCCCTTTTCCATGCATCATTGGCCATATCTGTTGCCCGGTGTCAGACCTGCTCGTAGGTTCTGTCCTGTAGCTCTATTTGGTTGACTGCTGTGATGAGGTCAGCCCACAGTGCTGCACATTGTTCACCATGCTGGTGACTCCTGGACAGCAGTGTGTTATGATGCAGTCTGAGGCCATCCAGAATAACATTATTTTCAGTATCTGAAAATGGTGCGTGCCTCCTTTGATACATCCTTCCTGAAAGACAACAAGCATGGTACACATCACAGGACCATATACATGGATATTCACTAGGTACAGACCCTGCATGACCTAAATGGCCTACACTAGCCACGGATACCTCCCACATCATACCCCGCAGTCTGTCAACACACTATGTATGTGGCTATCACCAATATAGTAGCAATACCATTTATGTCCCTGTGTGCTGTGACAGTCTGTGCTGTATGTCCCCACACCCATCAATTCCATCTACTGTGGTATGTCCCCTATTAAAGTCCCACTACTGTGTCATACAGTCACTGTCAGACAAATAGGTGTGTGTTATTACAAGTATATGGGGGCAGTCCAGCAACACCAGTGTGCCACAGTGACAGACAGCAATGCAAACCTGCTATAGTATATCTTCCCTATAAACATCATACCGGTCTAGTACACAGATGATTGTGTAATGTGTACATGTGCCTGATATATATGGTCTTTTTGGCACAAACATGTGGATGTCTGGCAAATGGCTGGCCAATAATTGATGGTTGTTGTCAGAATATAGATAATCTGCCTGTCACACACCAGACCTTTCAGAATATACTTATGCTACTGTAATATCTGTTAGTCTATTCATGCTTTCACTTTGTATGACCAATATGTACACTCTGTAACTGAGTTTGGACCTGTCCCCCCCCACACACAAATAATGGCTATGATCTGAATTGCTGCTGTAGGGGATTTCCAGGTATGCTAGCCATAGCTCTCAGGTGATGAGATATGAATGTCGACAAAACAGTGACCTAGCCAGAGTACATCAGGGACAGTCAGGGACACCATTACAATGTCTGAAGTAGTCTTGTGTGACATTTAGAGACTGAGAGGAGCTGAATGACAGTACATCGTAGGAGGGAGGGAGTGAGCCACATCAGTGAATTCAATCACAGCAGGCACATTTGAGAGGCTTGACTGTAGCTGTTGGACAGCAGAGTATCACCAATATGTCAGTCCCATAGTTGTACTACAGGCCTACTTTTGTAATCCCTATTCCCCATACCACCATCCCCCCATTATATGGGGACTTGTATTACTTACCTGGTAGAGTGATGTAATCCTTTTGTGAGCAAATCTTCAAGAAAATAGCTTGCTAAATCATAGTCTGCTTTGGTAAAGCAATGTACAGACCTGTTTCCCATAGTCAGTTGATTGCCTTTTGTAGGTAATGCTCATTGGCAGGTAATTGACTCTGCACCAATCCATGGCTCAGACTTGCTAATTGCATCCAAAACAGCTGGGCCAATGACATGGCATCACAGTGCAATATTTAAGGCCTTCATGTAGGCCTTGGCCCCTTTCTTACTCTTTGAGATGGACATTAGTGAGGTGTGATGACTACAGCATTGCAGAGGTTAGGCACAAATACTGTCCACTGTTGAGATTTATGAGGTATGTCCACAGTTTTGCATGCTATGTTTGGCCATTGTCAAATGACATTCTGATTATCTGGCAGTTCAGTATTAAACATTGTGGGCTGATGTCAATAAGGGGGAAGAGACATGTGATTGTCAGACATCATACCCATTAGAATATGCATGCTGCTTCAGTAGCTGGTATTCTATCAGCTCACTGTGTTTGTAGGAGCAAATTGTGAAACATGTTCCTGTTGCTGGACCTTTGCACCCCCCTTTATGTACGGGTTTGGCTGGATCCCTTGTTCTAGGGGTTGTATGGTAGGTCTGTAGCAGGTAGCTTAACATACAACTGCATATGTTGCAGGCCGCAGCCATTTCTGCAGCCTAAGACACATAGGGGGGAGTGTGAGCACTTTGGAGGACATGAAACTGTATGTGTAACTGAAGCAGCAGTGTCAGCTCTGTCATTACAGCAGAGTCAAGGTGAGGGTACCCTTCACAGTCCACTTGAGGCATGTGCTTAAGGTACATCTGTTATGTAACAGTGCCAGTCACAGAAGGCGACATATAGTTAGACTATACAAATATGTGCAGTGTGTCCCTACCTACAGGCCTATGACCTGCAAACATGGGTAGCAGTTAATTCAGATGCAGCAACCTGTGTGGGTTAAAATTGCATGACTCAGTCATTATTTGCTGTATTCCCAAGACTGTAATTGAAGTGCCACAAACAGTATTTGAACCCAGGACTGTGGGTGGCCAAATGTACTCCATGCAAGGCATTTAACAGACTGAACTACTGAATCAGTGTTGCAGTAAGTGTATTTGCAAGATGTATATGCATGCATACAGTCTGTGACATGTTTTCTGCATCCATCAGTATGTGCAAGGCTTTCAAAGGCAGTTGTTGTGCAGCAGGGTCCCAGTTGTAGACATATGTATTTTGCCACTGGTACCTTAGCAGGTGTGTTTAAAGATGTTGCTGATGAAAGAGGACTGTTACTTGCTATCATACCTCTCAACCTGTTAGAGCAAGAACTGTGGACAAAGCCATACATATAAGTGGGACATAGGCCCAAAACTAGGGACAATTGTTACATATTGCTTTTACAAATGTAGAATGTTGAACTAATAACAGGATTTGCAGTAGCATGTGTTTTCTGAAAAGTATGATGTATGACACTCAAATGTCTGTCATGGTTTTCTAACCACTACTTTACCAGACACATATGTTTTTGTGAAATTCAGGCCAACACTGGGGGGCAGGACTTTGGGCATTCTGCAACAGTCTGTACAGTTGACAGCTATACCTGCTATCCCAGGCCTCACATACATCCATTATTATTTATTTGACTGTGTACTGCTGTAGTGCCTGCATGACAGTCCCAAGTACACTGCCATTTTCCCCATTATATGTACGTGCAGTGTGTCAGTGGCAATCAGTATATGTTGCTGGAAACACCTGTTTTAATATAGAGCTTAGTGACCTAGAGTGCTAATCCACTACTGTATTTGATAGGGACTTGGGTTTGAGATGTGGCAGGGGTGATTGTTTTGCAGATGTAAATAACACACAATATAATTAAGGATCTTTTAAGCAGTTTTAATTGGTTTTTCATGATTTTCTGCTGTGCAACGCTTAGCTCAGTGCAAACCCACACTAAAAAGAAAAAAAGAAAAGACAAAGGGGATGATAGGAAAGTGGTGAAATGGGGCAAGCAAAGGGAAAAACATACTGAAAGGTAGGTAGGGATGTGCAAGCCGGGTGTAGGAAAGGACCATACCTCTCCATTTCTTGTATAGCAACAGCTGTACATTTTTCCAGATTTTGCACATGAATTTGGACCCTCAAACCCCAGAGAGAGTGGTGAGAACAACAGAAATGTGTTGTAAAGCCAATTGGATATAATTCATTGTGTCCAGTGGACATGAGTGTAAAATGGAGAGCTATGTATGGGGTGATATTTTATTTGGGACAGGCACCCCTTTTTTTTTAAGGAGAGAGTGGAATTTTGAGGATGGGATTTAGGTATGTATGGGTAGGTAGGTTGGGTAGGAGAGGTGACATTTGTAGACAGACAAGACAGACAAGACAGCATACAGGGGTGGTGTGTGACACATGAGGGGGTAAACACCTTGGGTGGGGGGTGCTGTGGAATCAGAGGTACATGTGCCTACAGGCGGCATCAGCATCTCTGAGATCCCCACCCATGTACAGTCAACACTACTCCTTCACTGCCCCAAAGGTGGCTGTGCTGGAGGCTGAGCACCAAGGCCCTCAGACCCCACCAGGTTACCCGATCTGCCCTAATTCTAGTGCAGGCAATGTTCATAGCTCCTATGAACAATCCTGTGCACTATGGCCAGTAGTTGATCTTGGGTGACAACCCCTCTGCTCTTACTCCTGGGAGGACCCCATCTCCTGAAGCAGTTCCACCCAAAGGTGGTGCAGGGACAGCAGAGGGGACTCCACCAGCTTGGGTCCTAGATGAGCTGGTACCTGGTGCCACAGTCAGCTGAGGTAGGGTAGGTGGATCACCAGGAACCTGCCTAACCAGACATGTTGTGGGTATGGAGGTAAAGCAATAAACCTAGGTGAGTTATGAACAAAACCATTGTTAGTAATAACAGCATGCTGGAGCAGTGTAAATAACACCATTACAGTTAAATGCATATTATGTGAAACACAACAATAAATAATACAACAGTCAGTATATTAACAGCATGCCAGTAACAGTTACAGCATAAGACCAACAGAATAGGTAATTCAATAAGATATGTTAATACGCAACCATAGTAATACATAACATTAATAAAACACATGCCCAAAATAAAGTTTATGGAACAACATATGTTAATAGTAAACCATAACCAATATATAACAATAATAAATATATGAAGATAAGGAGTAGAAAGAGAGAGAGAGATACAGTTCATTAATACCATCATGGGCTATATGGCTTGACAACAGTAATGCCATCTACTCTACAAGTCTGTCCTTTCTTTTTCTGTAAATTTGCCTTATAGCTGCTATAGCACATACACACCTCTCAAGCTATCCGCATGGGACACTATGGGCTAAGCAGTAACACATGCAGGTACACAACTGCAAAGAACACTTGCACATCAATTGGATCAATTTGACTAGCAAGGAGTACTGTGGGCAAAGGTACTGTTAATTTGATATTGACATATAATCACGTTAATGATGCATCTGTGACAGAGGGATTATGCAACAGTAATTATTTCCATGACAGCGTGACACTTAAGAGACATGCATGTGTACAGTACAGAGAGTACACGACTATCATGCCTTGCTTGGCAGGCATGGGGATCATACCTAATAGCAGTGACTGCAGGGGACATGTGCATTGCATGTAGTAATTGAGTGCATCAACCATTACAAGACACAGCAGGAATACAGCCATACCTTGATACACATTTTATCTCTTTTATTTTATTATATTTTCTTATTATTGCACCTGTTTCCTTTATTGTTTGTATAAATAGCACACTCGTGATACTGATTTCCACAGTCTGTGACATCTTAACAAACAATTATTTACACATACTAAGAGGTATATCACCCATTTACCTGTATCCCTGTGGAGAGAATTATATCTGTGATTACACATTTTATTTCTTTTATTTTATAATAAGTTCTTATTATTCCAGCTGTTTCTTTTATTGTTTATATAAATAGCACATTTGTGATACTGATTTAGACAGTCTGCGACATCTTAACAAACAATTGTTTACACATACTATGAGCTATCTCACTCATTTACCTGTTACCCTGTGGAAAGAATATCTGTCAACATAACATATGTGATTCAGTAATAGTTAGTAGTACATGGTACTGGATTTGAGCCATGGTCTGTGTGTAGAAAAATACACGTCATACACAGCATTTAACAGACTGAGCTACTGAGTCACTGCTGATATCTGACTGACTGATTTCTTCCTAGAGCTCACCTGGAAACAAAATATGACCTGGTACTACTACTACTACAGTAAATGCAATCATGGCATACTAGGTAACCTATACATTACTAAATAAATTGCAGGTGCAAACAATATATTGTTATTGGGTTGAAACATCAGCTCTCATTCTAGAAATATTGCACAGCAGTTTATTACAGATACCTTCATGCATTTAGTGGTATACAATTGAGTTTTATTGAACAACAGTTAATGTAATGCCAAGTGTTGCAATACAGCTATCATTCCACATTTATTGCAATAGAACCTTTATTTCATTTAATTTATCAAGGCTAATGCTTTATTCTTTCCTGCTTATTGCAGTATGTATGGCAGTAATCACTTATTGCAGTCCATGTCTACAGTCACATTCATTACAATGCAATCAAAAGTGTATATACCCAATGGCAGTTAATGCTTTGCTATTTCTTGCTTACATGACTATAGATTGGAAGATACATCTTTACTCACCAGACTCACAGTGCAACCTGGCCATGCACCCTACATGTGCCTTGATGTCTTGCTTATTGCAGTATGTATGGCAGTAATCACTTATTGCAGTCCAGGTTTACAGTCACATTCATTGCAATGCAATCAAAAGTGTATATACCTAAATGGCAGTTAATGCTTGGCTATTTCTTGCTTACATGACTATAGATTGGAAGATACATCTGTACTCACCAGATTCACAGTGCAACCTGGCCATGCACCCTACATGTGCCTTGATGTTGTGAATTCACACCCCTGCAGCTGTTGGGAAAGAAGCACACTATTATGCATACCATTTTAGCAGACATTCAAGGCTAACTATTGGTGAAAAATAGGTAAGCATACTTACACATTTGTGGAACATTGACTGCCTGGATTTCTTGGACCCAAGCATCCAAGCGAGCTCCCTTTCACCTTTTCAGGTCATCACAGTGGTGACGACACTGCTCACCTGTGTGGGGATGCCAGTTGCACTGGTAAAGTCCCTTGTCACCTGGTCCCAGACCTCTGTTTTTCACTCAGAGCCGTGGTACCCACCCTGCATGAGCTGGTCTTCATGTTTTTTCACTAGGAGTCTAACCATGACCCTGGACTCCTCAGTGACCCACCGCTGCACCCGAAAGCACATACCCTCTCCAACAACTGCTATAGTATCCTCACAGTCTGAACTCCAATGGATTCTGTGGTAGTCCCACCTATTGCACTTAATATAGCCTGTATTCTTGCCCTTACACACCATTGGGCATTTTTTAAAAAATACAGCACACTGCTTGGCACCACACAAACCAACGCAGCTGAGCTGAGCACTGCTTAAACTGGCAAATGCTTAGCAATGCTTTGCAATGCTTAGCAGTGTGTAAACCAGCTAAGCAGAGCTTCTCAGAGCCAGGCAGTGCTGAGCAGTGCTAAAATTAATTTTGTTTAAGTAGTGCTTGGCATGGCTTGGCAGGGTTTAGTGCAGTTTAGCTGAGCACAACACTTCAAGATTTAAAAATAATTTGCATAATTTGTATTTGCAAAATAACTGCTTAATAAGCTTTCTGTGAATTCAAACCCTGCACCTATTGCACATAAGGCTGCCACTCTACCATTTGACTAAGTGGAATGCTGCTATACTTTTGAATATACCTCTCAGCTACATTTAAGTACAGCTGAGCAGAACACTGCACCACGCAAATCCACTCAGCTCTGCTTAAAATTGACCTTTGCATTAATAATTAAATGCATCCAGTTTATATTTTTCAATGTCTGGCATGTGTCAATTGCTGTGCGCCACACAGAGACATGCAAACTTCAAAAAATTAAAAAAAAAATAATACAGTTTACTACATTGATACAATGCACTTTGGCAGTGCAGGGGGTGTATTACTCATCTGCAAACACAGTTATTAACACACTCCATACACTGATTCACTGACCGTGTTCCACGGATCTCCCTCAGTAAAGCACCATCATTAATATGCATGTCGTGCTACCGAGGGGGGCCTGGGTACACAGCCACAGCACCTTCTGTGTAGGCTCTACACTATGCCTACATGGATTTTATTAAATCTGGAGGAATGACAAATAATCCGTGAATCAATCAAGAATGGTAAAAAGCACATGAATAACCTGTGAATGTAAGTACAGACTTCTCAAAATTAAATCTGTCATAAGAATATGATAAAAAGAAAGGACAATCTAAGTTGCAAGATACGATGAGACTATCCCAAAGGCACTCAGACCTCATGGTATGCTCTCTCTAAGGTTATGTGTATGGCTGATAATGTATGGCATATAATGTATGCTTTGCTATCAAATGGGTTTGAAGGGAAACTGACAAAACACAGTGAGCACAAGAAACAAAGGAAATGAGAACATAGCTGGAGTTGCTCTTACGGTGCCCCAGCATTGCCTATTAAGGTTGGCAAATAAGTGTTCATTTTATAGAACAAGTGCTATATTGTTTTCACAGCTGCTGGATGATGCAAAGAGACCTACGGCATTTGATGTAATATCATTTACCAAGGTGAGAATAACTGCAGCCACATAATCAGCTAAGCTCTTTACATGCTCTGTGAATTAAATAAATTATGTCATGACCACCAGAGAAAAACTTTTTTGCTAATTACAGATCACTGGTTGCTGTAAACCACCTTACTTCCAACTGAAAGTATATATACAACATGGCTGCAGATCAGTTACATAATTATTTTTATTTATACTGGTCTTTCTTCCAAGAGTGACAATCATATGATTCTGATTATCAGGAAGCACTACAACATTATGCCAGTAAACTCTCATGACTATTGCATGAAAATCCTGAAGAAATTGCCAAACAGTGAGCCTTTAGCACAAGTGTACTACACATCAATTATTGCACAGTTCTCTTTGACAAATGTTGCTATGCACAAGGAAACCAGGAATGCCTCACTGCTTTTCAGCTGTATAAATTTGCTATAAAAGGATGGCCTAGAGCTGGTAACTTGATTCTGCTTAAGTTTGCTGTTTGGAGCAGTAGCAATCTGTATATCAGGAAATATTATTATATGACTCTGCTGTAATAATTCCATCATTTTCCTGAGCAGTAGATCCTATACCTGAGGGCATTTTGGGAACTCTTTCTCTAAGTTTTATTTGGTGGGCTTCTGATATAGATTCATAGATTGTTACTAGGCTAATGACCCGGGGGCCATTCTAAGCCTCATCAAGTTTTCCTGAAAAAATAATTATGTCCTGTATCTAAATGGGATATTGAATGCATGCATTTATATGCTACCTCTGTCCATAAGAGACACAGGTGTCAAGCCTGATGTAAATTACCTATACCCCATCCACAGGTCTAGACTGCACTTAAATTGGGTAATATACAAACTTAGCTTCACATAGATGGGAAGCCTGTTCCATAGGCGAGGCAGTATCTGGTATGCATATCTGTTTCTCTAGCATGTTCTGTTTAAGTCACACACTAAATTCAGGTCTCTAGACCTTGTATTTCTGGTACTGTCTGACTTACAAATATGCAGGAGATTCGCATGTATGGGGTTTGAGGATGCCTTGTAAGCCAGGCATAGGTGACCCATCAGCAATCTAGAGGAAACTCAGTAGAGGGAAAGGGCTTTAAGTTACTCTGCATAAGGCAGGTTTGTTACTCCTTGTATTCTTTTTGTGAGGCACCTCTAAGGTTGCTCTAGTTGCTGTATATGATTGGTCAGGTACTAAACAAAGAGTGCATTGTACTCCATGATTCATCTGAAAAGTGTAGAGTACAGTGGGACAATGACCCCTTTGGACCTAGATGCCATGCCCTTACTTATAAGTTGCACAACATAAAAGGGTTTCCTCACCACTGTCGCCACATGGTGATCAAAGGTAAGGCTTCTTGGTGGAGGTGGCTTCACATATTTTGACCTCCTGTGTCCTATCAGTGAGCCAGTTGGCTATCCAGTGAGTGATAAAAGGGTTTATACCTACTTTAGTGAGCTTGTCTGTAATGTCTGAGTGGGGTATTGTATCAAAAGCCTTGGGCAGGTTGAGGTAAGCTGTGTGCATAGTCCAAACTTCATCTATTGCTTTGGTGACCCTCTTGAAGATGTCCACCAGATTTAATAGGCATGACCTTCTTTTAACAAACCTGAACTATAATGGGTCCAGTGTTTGCAGATTACCTATGTCGTCATTTATCATGTCCATGATGATCCTTTCCATGGCCTTACATATAAGCTGGTCAGACTTAGTGGCCTGTAGTTACCCAGATCAGTGGTTGGACCTCCTTTGTGCAGGGGAATGACTGTAGTAATCTTCCATTCCTTAGGCACAAAGCCTGATTGTAGGCTCCAGTTGAAAAGTGACTAGGGAGGTCATATTTCATGCTATTTGGCAAGCATCCCAGTATGTTATTAGGGCCCATTAATGCAGTGTTTGTGGTTATGGAAAGTGCATTGATGACCTGCTCCCGAGTAATTGTTGGGGGGATTGTGGCATGTGGTATTTCCTTTGGACTATAGTAGAAGGAGGGGGTGGAGAAATTGGAGCTGAAGCTATCAGCCAAAAGGTTGGCAATGGCCTCCAATTCCATGTGGATGATGTTATTTACAATACGTTCTGTGTAGTTACGTATTTCCTTTGAAGTTACAGACATAGCTGTAGAAAGCTTTGTGCTATTGTTTGCCTGAGAAGCTATTTTTTCTTCAAATTTAGCCTTTGAAGTATTAATTAACCCTCATAGCTGCCTGTTTAGATTGGTCAGGGGGCTTTTAGTATGTTGGATTTTGTTTCTCCTATGCTTGGCCAATTTTTTTTTTTTTTTTTGTATAACCAGTGGATATTATGATTCCATCAGAGTGGCTTGTGTTTTGAGTTTGACTTATTCTTAATATGACTGGGCACAGCACACTCTATACAGCTATCAACATGGCTGTACAGGAATTTTGTAAATAGCTCGGCATATGCTATGGTCTTAACTGGGATTGGGGGGTGTTTGGAATTTAGCCAAGGTGTCACTTAGTAGACAGAGGATAACCATGGAATAGTTTCTAAAGGGGTTTGGTTTTCGCTGGGTCCCCAGATTTATTTTTTATTTCAAACAATACTGCCTTATGGTATGATCTGATAAGCAAGGATATTACATTGGGTGAGGAACATCTCTCCCCAGTGTTCATGAGTACAAGATCAAGGATGCTTGTACCCCTGGTAGGAGAATGGACCAACTGTTCCAGGATGTTGGTATTAATGAAGTTTATGAATCAATGGGCTTGTGCATTAGAAGTGTGTAGGATTCTCAGTCTATAGAGGGGTAGTTGAGATCTCCATGAATATCATATTGGGTTGAATGGCGACGGTCTCTAGTTCATTAAATAAGTAGTATGGGTTCCCTAGGACATGGAGGGGGGCCTATAGGTTGCAAGGATATGGTATGAGACCCTGTATATGGTGAGATGACATGTATGAGTTCCAGTGGGTCATGAACTTTAACTAATCCAAATGACTGCAGTAAAACCTCACAAGTAGCTCACCAAGCAGTCCAATAAAGTTAACTAAATCCAAGACGTGGACCCGAAATAACCACTCTGGAAGTATTGTCCAAACAGTTTAATTAAGCGCTTTTCTTCTCCAATCATAGAAAAACTTCATCAGATAAACATTCCACCATAAAATCTTACTTTAAATACTCCCACACATATGCATATGCCAAACTTCAACCAATAAAACATCCTGTTTTTTACTAACACTAATCCATGTAATGTTTAAAAGTGTTGTTAAAACTCCCCGTTTTTCCTTTTTACATTTTACATTTTTTGTATATAACTATGTATATATGCAATTCCAGCTAAATACTAAAACCACATAATTATGTACATCTATTTAAACTTTTTAATTTCAATATACATAAAATAGAGTAAATTTCGTTGATTCCTGGACACTAGCAAGCATTTGTGCTTAATTCCCACAACAGCTCTAATCTTTCTAACAGGAGGCAATCGAGTCCACCTCTTCCATCTGTTTGTATCTGATCTATTACTCGGAAGTTAAACTTATGTTCAGGAGATTCTGCAATGTGCCTTGCTAGTGCGTTGTCTAATTTTTTCCGGCTTATACTATACAAATGTTCGTATACCCTTTCTTTCAGAGCCCTAGTAGTTTTCCCTATGTAAAACACTGGGCACTGTTGACATCTTGCTGGGTACACTATACTTTTAGATTGACAATTAAATTTCTTCCTTGTACAGTATTTCCTGTCTTTAATGTGATATGTTTGCCCAATGTCCATGTGTTTACAATAGTTGCACATCTCGCATTTAACCATCCCGGGGTTTCTACTTATGCCAGGGGCTTGATTTTCTAACAATGTTTTAATGTTCTTCCCCTTTCTAAAAATAATTTGTGGAAGATTGGGAAGTTTTTTACTAACAAAAGAATCACTTTGTAATACCTCCCAATTCTTATAAATAATATTTCTCAACTCCCAGGCATCTATACTATATGGGGTCACGAAACTATATTGTGTGTAATTTTGCACATTCCTATCATTGGCTATATACGTTGAGGTGTTGTCTTCATTTACTAGTGTTCTTTCATGCCATAAAATCGGTTTGTAGACTCCTCTGTTTCTTTTATTTTGTACTTCACCAATAAGTTGCTCAAGTAAATCCTGGAGGTAACCTCTATTACTAAATATCTCTTTTAAATTTTCACATTCACAGTAAAAATCTGTTGTGAGACTCACCATTCTAGCCGCTCTAACCAGATGCCCCTTAACTACTGATCTTTTATGGTAGTAAGGGTGGCAGCTGGTAAAGTGGAGAAAGCTGTTTGAATATGTCTCCTTTTGGAATATGGTACTAGTATATCTACTGTGAGTTCTATCCTTTCGTAGTTCAGTATCTAGGTATGAAATCTTATCTTTCCATAGCTAGATGTAAACCTCAAAAAATCTGTAGTACTATTGAAATAGTTTAACACGTCTTCGGCTACTTTTTCATTGCCTTTAAGAATGACAAAAATGTCATCCAAAAATCTAGTATAAAAGTAAAACTTTTCTTTGACATGTGGAATTTTCCAAATTAACTCGTTTTCCCAATATGCCATGACTAGGTTAAAAAAACGTGCCCTGCATGGGGAGCCCATAACAACCCCTGTTTTCTGCAAGTAGACATCATTATCAAATATTATAAAGTTGTTACTTAAAATGATGTCTAAGAGTTCTTCAACTAACCCAATATCAGAGGTAGGGACCCCCAGTTTTTGAAGCCTATTAGACACCCACTCAATCCCTTCTTTGTGGGGTATGGATGTGTATAACTCCTTTACATCAATTGTCAGAAAGTTGAAATCTTCTCTAAATTTGATTTTGTTCATCTCACTTAGGAATGACCACAAGTCCTTGCAAATCTGGTTTTCTTGCCTAATGTATTTGTTCAAAATACAATCTACTACTTTTGCACTAGCAAACGTAATGCTGTTACATGCATCTACTAGTGGTCTCATAGGAGGGTCTTCAATACTTTTATGTAACTTAGGCACTCCAAATAATTATGGGATTCGTGGTGCAGCCATCGTTATGTAATTATACATGTCTATATCAATTTTTGCTTCAATGAAGAAATCGTTGAAGTAAGCCTTGACTCTAGTATATGCTACATGTAGCTCATTTCTTGATGCTTTCACATAAGTCTCACTCTCTAGTAATTTTTTCATTTTGTATTTGTAATCCTCGTTATGCATGACTACTAGCCCCCCTCCCTTGTCAGGTTTCATAAGCCTAAGTGGCAGTTTTTGCACCTCATGAATAGCTTGCCAGTCTTGCTTTGTAATATTACATTCACTTCTTAATAATTTTTTACTTTCTGCACAATACCTAAAATCAATTTCACACATTCTTTCAAATAAAGCCACACTATTGTGCAAAGGTGGATTAAAAGTACTTGCTATGTGAAATTCGCTCACATTATGCTCACTTGGGCCCATAATTACTGCTAAGTTAACTCTCCAAGTAAACATTTTTAAGTCTACTAATGTTTGGGTGAGGTGTCGCTGGAATGAAGGTCTGGCCTTTCGCAAACAGTTCAACTAACTCAGGACCAATCTTCATTTCCGAGTAGTTGAAGACTTTAAAATCATTTTGTGGATTAAATAAAATGTTGCAGTACCTGTTGCTTATAGGGTCTACGTCTTCTATCTCCTCTGTTTCCGCTTGTTGTTGTAGTGTTGTACACCCCCCGCGGGTTGTGATTCTGAGTTTGATGGTGAAAATTTGTGTTGTTAATATTATGCTGATTCCGACTGATGTTTGACGAATGTTGACCAACAGGGGTAGAGTTGTTCTTTTGTGAAATTCGTTCACTCCTTCTTACCTCAGTGCTGTTACTGTTTACTGTGTCCTCATGTGCTTCACTTTGCGGTTCTCTTGTATTCTCTTCCTGGTTGGTGAACGCTCCTCCCTGTCTGGCTTGTGGGCCAATCGAGTTTCACACTTGGGACAAAGGGGGGTTTGGATAAGCTGCACCGTTCCTGTAGGCAGTCTTGTCACGGTGCATTTTCTTAATTTTTGTAGCACGGAGTTTCTCTATCAGTTGGTTGATACTGGTAAATATTCTGTTATATTCAAACCTATACCATTCGAAATCAGCATAATTTTTGATATCTTAATCTACTTTTTGTATGTCCGTAGATAGAACATCTAGGTTCACTTGATAGTGTTTAACCATTAATCTGAGGAGTTCTAATCTGTGCTTGTCAAAAAGTTTTATAAGTTCATGATGGAATACTGATCCCTCTTCAAGGCCAGTTGGATATTGCCAGACCCTAAGGCCCTTCGGAATAATATTTTCCTTTATACACTCTTGGAAGTAGGCTACTTCCAATTTTAACTTTTTGTATTTAACTAATTTGTAGTCTGATGTTTTGAGATTGTCCAAAATGTTAAATTTACCTCCAGCTGGGATCTCCTGTTGCGAAGATAGCTCCTGATTGCTGAACGTCACATGTTCGTTCAGCCAAGTCGATATACTAGGAGTCCCGATAAGCCCCGAGGTATTCTGCAGGTCTGTGATGTTACCACTTTGGTTGCCAGTTTGGCTTCCTTCCTTGTTGGAATCTTGTATTGGTCTGGTTAAATTATAGTTGGTAGAAGTAGTAGGAATAGCACAGGTGTTGGGAGAATTACTAAGCATATCTCTCAGTTGGTACGAACAGTTATAACCATTTGCAACGGTCTGACTACTAGTTCTTAGCTCCCCCATTGCATCCAATCTGGTAGCAAGGTCTTCTACCTGCTGGGAGAGCATACCAATGACCATAGTTAAATTGCCTATGTCTCCATTCTGAGTACTTGTTATCTGAGAGCTACTGTTGTTCTCTGCTGCCATTGTTACAACACACGAACAGTCCAAACCAAGAAAGAAGAGAACGAACAAACTTGCACAAATCCAAATGACTGCAGTAAAACCTCACAAGTAGCTCACCAAGTAGTCCAATAAAGTTAACTAAATCCAAGATGTGGACCCCAAATAACCACTCTGGAAGTATTGTCCAAACAGTTTAATTAAGCACTTTTCATCTCCAATCATACAAAGACTTCTTCAGATAAACATTCCACCATAAAATCTTACTTTAAATACTCCCACCCATATGCATAAGACAAACTTCAACCAATAAAACATCCTGTTTCCTACTAACACTAATCCATGCAATGTTTAAAAGTGCTGTTAAAACTCCCTGTTTTTCCTTTTTACATTTTACATTTTTTGTATATTACTATGTATATATGCAATTCCAACTAAATACTAAAACCACATAATTATGCACATCTATTTAAAGTAAGATTTTATGGTGGAATGTTTATCTGAAGAAGTCTTTGCATGATTGGAGACGAAAGGGCTTAATTAAACTGTTTGGACAATACTTCCAAAGTGGTTATTTGAGGTCCACGTCTTGGATTTAGTTAACTTTATTGGACTACTTGGTGAGCTACTTGTGAGGTTTTACTGCAGTCATTTGGATTTGTGCAAGTTTGTTCGTTCTCTTCTTTCTTGGTATGAACTTTAACTAGTCAGGATGTGCAGTTGTTTTTAATATAGACTGAGACTTCTCCACCTTTAGTTCCCTCCTGTGCAGTAGCTGGTCTAAAGGTATGAAAGCCATTATGCTCTTGTACTGCTAGAGTACTGTCTGTGACTTTACACCATGTCACAGTTATTATACAGATGTCTACACTCTCCAGGGAGATGAAGGCTTGCAGGGAGTGGAGTTTCTTGTTAAGAATTCTAGCACTGAGCAGTACAAAATTCAAATATTCCTCCCTATTTTCAGTTAAGGCAAGAGGTTTATCAATTTGTCATAACCTAAAAAGGGCACTATGGGGTGGAAAAGGTCTTTTCAAATATCCAAAAACCTAAAGAGGAAAAGAGCAGCCCATCCCTTGCAAAGCATTGTGGTCTATCAACCACCTTCTCGCAAGTTGTCAAATATTGTAACCTCTTGGATTGATTCCAGAAGCTAAGCAAATTGTTAAAACTAATCATTTTCTGTTGGTGACATGGCATCATCCTTGGCGAAGGTAGTATGCTGCTCAGTGCTAGACTCATACCTGCCTGAGATACATAATCAGTGAGCTTGACGATGTCTCACTTCATATAGTCCAGGGAGGTACATCTCAGGCCATTTACATCCACATGGATTATGACAGAGTCATGCTGGTACTTGTGGTCCAATGACTTGGATAAAGACAGTAAAAACTTGAAATAAAGTCTGTGTTATATAGCAAATAGTTTAAAACTATCAACCATCCATAAGTCAGAATGAACATAAGTGCTATGTCAACATATTTATATAGGTGCTGTGCTCCTAAACACAGCAAATGCTCACTCATAGTGACCTGAAGTAACCTATTTGAAGTCATCATTTAAAAAATACTGTGTCACCATCAGGGACAATGTTTGCAAGAAATGACCTGCTTGAAAAAGATTTTCAGTGATAATTTAAAAAAAGTGAATTAAAGCATGTGCAAAATAAATTTCTCTATTTTCAAAAATGGAAGCTGTATAAATACAGGATTTCAAGCATAAAACAGTTAACTAAACTTGTGAACTCAGACTATTTACCCTTTAAGGCTAATACCCAATTCACATCTGCAAAATTTAAAACATTTATGAAACAAAATGGCATTAAACTCAACCAAGAATGGTTTGGATGAAAGATTTATGCAAACCTTTATGGAGTGGTGGGAGATATGATCCACACTAGTAAACATTTGTAAAATAGAATAGACTCTTTTGTCTTCCATTATTTATTTTATTTATTTATTTTACATTTGTTAACCGAGGGTGTCTGACTGAGCCGAAAAGGCCTTTTTTTAGCAGAGGCCTGGGGAGAAAAGTTCCACATGTCGTGTAGTAGAATTTTTTGTCCAGCCTAATGCATTTTTTGCAATGTTGCACAGTTCCTGGTACTTAGGCTTTGTATTTCCTTGATGTTTTTGATAATAAAGCCACTTAGTGTCTCTGGACTTGATGATTTGTTTGGTTTCTTTACTAAGCCAGGAGTTTGTAGAGGTTCTAACCTTGATTTTGCACAATGGAGCAACAGTGTCTAGGTGTTATAGAAATGTTTTGTTGAAATATGCTACAGCCTGGTCAAGTGGGAAGGGTTTTAGGGGGATCCAGTCACAGTTACAGAGTAAAGTATTGAGGACCTCAGGAGAGAATTTGTTTGTGTTTCTAGTGGATTTATAGTTAGTGGTTTTGCATATGCTTGTTCTACTACATATAAGGTATATTATGTTGTGGTCACTTAAAGTGTCTGGGAGACTACCTGTGTGGGGGTACAATGTGGGGTTATTAGTTAGGACCCAATCAAAGATGGATTCCCTTTTAGATTTTTTTATCACATCTAGTTGGAATTTGGACTCGCTGCTGGTAGCCATGGAGATTTATTAGATTACTTGGTGGTTCTGATAGACAGGTGAACTAATCTAGGTTGAAATCCCCCAGAATAAGGGTTTCTTGTGAGTATGTGGAAGAACACCGGGATAAGAAGTCTTCAAGGCTAGCAGGTGTATTACCAGGTGGAATATAGATCACAATTGTGGTGATGACTTTTTTAGGGTGAAGTTGAAGTTGTGAGATAAGTATGTCCCAATTATTGGTGGAGGGGTAGGAGTTTGGTAAGTGATGTACAGTTAAGTTGGACTTATACAGTAAGGCAGTTCCACCCCCTTTACGAAGTGGTCTGTCTTGTCTAATGATATTGTAGCCAGTAGGGAAAACTTCTGAGTTAGCTATGTTTTTATTTAGCCAGGTTTCTGTTAAAACAACTATGTCTGGGGAGTAGTGTGCTATTGTGGCCTGGAGTTCAGGTATTTTATTTTTGATACTTCTAATATTAATATTTAGCATTAAAAGATGGTTGGTTTTGTGGGATTTGCCCAGGTATGAAGATATTTGGGGTATGTTCTGACATTTGTGTTGGAGCAGTTTGTGTTGGACAGAATGGATTTGGGCCTGGGTTGGGGTGGATATCCCCACTTATGGTGAGCCTGGTGTTAAAATGGTGATACAGATGTTGGAGTTTGGTGACGAGTGTGAGAAAGTATTGTGTTTTTTTGAGTAGGAATGAGAGCATATGTGTTTATTTCTGAATTGGTCTGTTATGTGGTTCTTGAACAATTGTGGGCAGATATTATTATAATGTGTGGTGTCTGTATTTGACAGTGCATAATATAGTGTTGTGCTACTAAGTTTAGGGATATTGTTAGAGTGATAACTTGTGGAGTTATAAAGAATTATGAGAAGACAGACTAGACTTAGTTGTGTGATAGTCATGGTTATAAAGTTTAAGTTGGTTCTAAGTGGAGGTCTGGATAGAAATTATAGGGTTGCACTATATGTGGATGGATAAGTAGTGTGGGGTGATGTAATAATGTCTAGCAGGAATGAGAGTGGTTGGGAGTATTTTGTGGTGGAGCAAGTTGGTGTGGTGTAATGTGATCTGAATTGAGGAGCTGTGATTGGTGGAGGTGTTGTGAGGTTGAGCTGTGGGTGTGGTTGTGATTACTATAAATGTAGAAGTAGTGGGGGCGGGAAGAAATTGGGGTCAGGACAGGGGTGTGGAGAGAACCCGAGTGTTAGCGAGGGCAAACGGAGCGGGGCAGAGCCCACCAAGAAAAGAGTAATGGGCAGCAAAAAGTGTTACTTTACAAATCTGAACACTTTAAACAAATTCCTGAGGTGTAATGACTTAACAGCAAGCAGAATTCAATTGCTGAAGAGCACTTGTGTCCTGGTAGAAGACTAGTAATTTAAAGATGGCTTCATGCTCAGCAGGATTCTAATATAGACTTAGTATTGGGGGAGGGGCATAGCACAAGGGGTGTAAACCAGGTGCAATGTAAAGAAACCAGCGAAACCAGAGAGGCAATCAGTGGAAATCTATCAGTTAAGGCCTCAGAGAGGGTAAGAAATAATTCAAACTGTACCTGTAAAGTGAAGGAGAGAAGAGACAGCAAAGTTTATTAAGGTTGGAAGTGTGTCTTCACATTGACTTGCTTATTAGTATCCCGTTTGTGCACAGATTAGAGTAGGGAGATACATTAGCAATAAAGGGGAATTTATAGAGATGCAAATAAAAAGGTGGGCCTCAAGTGATACAAACTAAGGCAGAAAGTACTGAGAGGGCTGGTTGATGGTTACTTTAATCAAAGAGATCTGAATTAAATGTATACTGTCTATTGACAATTAGGATTACTGCACTAGCTGGCGGGGGGACACAAGGCTACAACAGTCAGTTTTATTAGCACGCTGCGAACTACTAAGAAATACTGCTAATTTTATAGCTTCACTCTCATAAAACATGCAAGTAGAATGCCTGGGTGGACTGACCCTGCTCATGAGGCTCAAAATATATATCCTTGTTTAGTTTTTCAGTACTGATTTCTTCTTATACTGTATGGGTGGGGTGGTAGCCGCAGACTGCAGAGTTGCTTGAGTGTGCTCCTGCTCTTGAGGCTCAAAATGTATAACATTGTTTAGTTTTGCAGTACTGATTTCTTCTTATACTGTATGGGTGGGGTGGTAGCCGCAGACTGCAGAGTTGCTTGAGTGTGCTCCTGCTCTTGAGGCTCAAAATGTATATCCTTGTTTAGTTTTGCAGTACAGATTTCTTCATTATAGTAATTTCCTACATGCAAATACTAGTACCACACCAGTGGTACATAGGTAAGTTCACAGAATAGTTCCAACATACAAAATATGATCCATTAAGAGATTTTTCCATGGCCTAACAGATGATATTTTTACAGGCGTATTCATGGTTGCAGTGAGTTGAAGCTCTGGCAGCCAAAGCTTGAGAGTTTGAGCTTCATCCACCAGTAGGATAACCTTATTTGCCTAGGTAAATGCTTAAACAGCAAACCCATTTTTAGATACAATCAGGGAATTATCAAAACTATAAACAATCATATCAAGCCTTTGTAAAAGGTTTTTTTTTATCCTGAAGAGGTGTGAATGTTTGGAGATTGTATGACTGCATGAAAAGTTTAAACCTAAAGATGTGTTTTGTGATAAGAAGTCAGCTTCATTAAAAGAGCTAGTGGTGAAGTCGATTTGAATATCTGTAAACATTTGTTCTGTTAAGTTGTAGATAATCCGCATTATTAACACTGCCAGCATCCCTTCCACCACCATCATCATCATCATTTGTCTTTTTGTTCTATTTCTCAGTGAATTTATTTCTCATTCTCTAAATTTTAGAAAACTTGTATTTGTCTAGGGTAAAAGAAATACTGAGCTAATAATTATGGATGTATTTCGTTTACTATTATGTAATTATTATCATTTGTTCCTATTCATGTACATACTGTTATATAATTTGTTCTTATTCACATACATACTGTTATATCATTTGTTCTAATTCGTGGACATACTGTTATATCATATTAATGTACAGACTGTTATATCATTTGTTCTTATTCATGTACAGACTGTTATATCATTTGTTCTTATTCATGTACATACTGTAAAATCATTAGTTCTTATTCACATACTGTACATACTGTTATATCATTTATTTGTGTACATACTGTTATATCATTTGTTCTTATTAATGTACAGACATATCATTTGTTCTTATTCATGTACATACTGTTATATTATTTGTTCTTATTCGTGTACATACTGTTATATCATTTGTTCTTATTAATGCACAGACTGTTATGTCATTTGTTCTTACTCACATACAAACTGTTATATCTTTTGTTCTTATTCATATACATACTGCTATATCATTTGTTCTAATTTGTGGACATACTGTTATATCATTTGTTCTTATTAATGTACAGACTGCTATATCATTTGTTCTTATTCATGTACAGACTTATATAATTTGTTCTTATTCATGTACATACTGTTATGTCATTTGTTCTTATTAATGTACAGAGTGTTATGTCATTTGTTCTTATTGATGTACAGACTGTTATATCTTTTGTTCTTTTTCACGTAGTGTTATATAATTTGTTCTTATTCATGTACATACTGTTATATCATTTGTTCTTATTCACGCACATACTGTTATATCTTTTGTACTTATTCATGTACAGACTGTTATATCATTTGTTCTTATTCATGTACATACTGTTATATCATTTGTTCTTATTTGTATACATAGTCCCCTGGATTCAGCAAACATCCGTGCAGGAATAACTTATTCCTGCATGGAAGGTACCGTTCCTGTTTAGCACGGCAGTGCGCCATGCATATGTATGAAGGCGCACCGTCGTACTCTAATACATGCATGGGGATGTGTACGAGCGCAGGGGCATGTCTGAGGGCAGTGTTCTCACAATACACACACCCCCTGCACACCAGAATTGCTGTATGGCAATCTAAAAAGAGCAAGATCACTCATCACACCTCTCAACCCATTAGAGTAAGAAATCTGGACGTAGCCATAAGGGAAAACTGCTAAATATTGCTATTACAAACTTAGAAAGTTGATAGAATAACAGGTTTTGCATTAGCATGAATTTCTGAAGGGTATGAAGTCTAAAACGCACACCTCTCAACTCGTTAGAGTAAAAAATCTGGACAAAGCCATAAAAGACAACTGCTAAATATTGCTATTACAGACTTAGAACGTTGATAGAATAATAAGTTTTGCAGTAGCATGAATTTTCTGAAAGGTATGTAGTCTAAAACGCAAATGTCTGCTATTATTTTCAAATTTCAATCTTTAATGATGTGCCAGAGAGCCACAAGTTTATGAAAAGTGGACCAAGAATATAAGGCAAAAATCTGGACATACTGTAAGAAGTATATGTCATCAACATTTGCAAAGCACAGCCCTCAACAAATACATTTTTTTCACATCTGCAATAAAATTTAAGCACAGCTGCGTGGGTGTGCCTGTTGCTTAGTTATGCTTAGCCCAGCTTAAATGGTACAAGAAGTTAAATAGCAATAGACATCCAAAGTAAGCAGTAGTGCAATAGTGTAGTGCTTAGAGCATGCACTTTGCATGTGGTCATTCATGGTTTGAACCCCACCAAAACCATTTCCATTTTGTATGTGAAATCAGTATAATTTTAATTTATTTGTATATTTATGTAGGAAGTAACTTATATTTCTCAACCAGAGTAGTGTATTAGGCCCAGATGTGAGGTGTCAGTGTAATAAAGTTGTGAAACCCTCATATAAACACAAGTTCCCCATACAGTATAGTCACACAAGAATAAATGTAATGAAAGCACATTGGGGAATGGCAGGGAAGGTAAACAAATTTACAATATGTCAGGAATGATGAATCAAACCCATGCAGGTGGTAGTCCATAAAATAAAACATAAGCAATGCTAAGCATTCCACAGCTATGCTGACCGGGTGTAAGCATTGTGGAAATATGAATGCTAAGCAATGAGTAGCCCAGCTAAGTGGATTTGCCCATTGGTAAGCAGTGCTGAACCTGCCCCTTTAAACTCTGCCAGCCTTTGCTAAGCAGGTTTGCCCATAGCTTAGCTTAGCTCAGCATATTCAAAATGGTCCAATCAAGGCAAAGTACAGGAAATCGTCCATATTTAAACCTCACAGTCAGGAATACATAACCGGTTGTAGCTCCCCAGTGTAGGCAGTATGGCTGGTGTAGGAGAAGGCATGTGCTTTTGGGTGCAGCGCTAGGGCATGCAAGAGTCCAGGGTCATGGCAGGACTCCTTGTAAAAAAACATGATGTGAAACTGCTGCAGGACCAGTACCAGGGCTCTCAATACAAAGTGGAAGCTTGGGAAAGTCTCACCTGTGATCTCACCAGTGCCACTGGTATCCCTCAGACTGGTGAGCAGGTCCAGCACCATTATGCCGACTTGAAGCAGAGGAATATGGAGCTCTTAGACCAGTGGGTCAAAGAAGCATGACAGAGGGGTGATGTCCCAACAATGTGTAAGTATTCATAGCAATAACTGTTTACCAAAGTCCAGCCTTTGTATGTGATGGATAGGTATGCATAAATGTTTCTCTATCTTCATTCCACTTCCAGCTGAGCGGGTTGCGAACCAGGAAGCCCATGCCAGCAGGTTGCAAAGGCTGCATCGCAAGGCTGGTGAGTAACAATCTATCTTGTAGTATTCATACAAAATAAATATAAAGGAGTACAATGTCACCTGGCAGTATTAAACATGGGCATGGTTTGTGCTGAATAAAGCAGATGATAATACAGTAATAGTCTCATATAGGTTATATATAAATAAAAATGTAACTACCTGTCAATAAAATTCAAAACCCTGGACTGGTTGTGTTTACTCTGGTATGGTATGATTTGAAATGTTTACAGGTTATGCAGAGCAACTATAGCTCTAAAAGCATTAAACAATCAAGTCTCATCTGACAATGTTAATGCCTCTATAACACATGAGATTAACTGATATTACAAATGTCATGCACCAAGATCTGATATCTGAATAGTAATGTTGTGTTAACCACTGTTTTCCACACTGTGCTATGTGAAAAGGTATGTATAGGAATGTGTGTATAAGAATGTTGTAATTACAAGGTCAGATTGTACAACAAAGAGAGAATGAGAAAAAAAATCATTCAAGGAAGAGACAGCAGTTTCTCAATAGCTCACTCTGATGAAACACACACTTGTTATATATTTAGCAGAAACAGCCACCGTTTGAATCCCGGGAATGGTGGTAAGCTGTATGCATAATTTAAACTAGGATTTTGTGAAAATGTGTAGAAACAGTCAGGTAGTATTAACAAACATTCCCTCCACAGGTCTGCCAGGTAAGAGAAGGCAAAAAGTAGCTATAAGAAAGCTGTAGTTATACTGTGTCCAACACCAATGGTCAAACCTCAAGACTGCAAAGGACAGCAAGATAAGTATATACGCCAAGTGGTCTCCCCCAAGAAATATTTAGAAGTGTCATGCTGTCACTGGTCTCTGCTAACAACAACCTGGGTGACTGATAGAAAGAGTGTGTCAGTAGCACACACACACACACACACACAGACACACACACACACACACACACACACACACACACACACACACACACACACACACACACACACACACACACACACACACACACACACACACACACACACATACACACACACACTATGAATGCACATATGTAACCCTATGTGAATATGGGTAGAAGCAGTCATGTAGTATTAACAAAATTCCCCCCGCAGGTCTTCCAGGTAAGAGAAAGTATAAAGTAGCTATAAGAAGGCTGTAATTATACTGTGTACAAACATACCACTGCCCAACCCAAGCCCATAGTTGTAATAATACCTGTAGAGTAATGAGTAGAGCAATGATCATTAAAGCTGTGACCACTGCAAGAATCTACATTTGTTAACTGACATATCTCTCTCTCCCCCACCTTATCCTTACCAATAATCTAAACACATAAATGAATGGATATGTTTTCCACCAAACCTACTGTTGGGATATGTGTCCTGTTGTTCTACAAATGTTGAAATTTATTCCAGTTAATGTTCCCTGTTCATATACTATCATTGGTGGCCTGTGGCTATCAATGTAACCTGCATGCCGGTGTAATGCCCACTGTGGTTTCATATATGCATGTGTTCTGTTTGTTATGCAAATGTTACAAACCTGTTATTTTGGGTTAATGGGAATATTCATGCATGCTGTTATAACTAATCCTGGAATGTGTTTACCATTACTAACCAACATATGTTCTAAAACTGCAACACCATAGCACTTCAGGGAAGGCCGATCCCAATGGATCCACCTCTCCTACCTCATCTAGCCATGGCACTGGGCCCCAGCACATCTGGAACCAACTGCAGGACCTCCTCGTCTGCTGGTCCTGCACCACCTTCAGGTCGAATCACCTCAGGGGATGAGGCTCGTCCCCTCCCTGGGTGCGGGCATGGACAGGATCCTGCCACTCAAAGCCAGGTCCAGGGTCTGGTGTGTAGTGAACTCTGTAAGGAATTTTGAGATCTACTATGCCAGCTTGAGGGCTGTGTGGTGCAATTAGAGGGTCAGCCTGCCCCTCCTGCTCAGCACCCAGCACAGCCACCTTTGGGGCCATGAAGGTGCAGTGGTGACTGCCCATGGGTGGGGACCTCAGTCCCACTGTATCCATATGGGGGCTCGTGGGCTTCCGATTACCAAACACTCCTCCCAGTCCAAGGTGTTTACCTCCCACATGTGTCATATACCACCCCTGTATGCTGTTTTGTCTGTCTTGTCTGTCTTCCTACCCAACTTACCTCCCAAATATACCTACTATCCTTCCCCAACATCCCACTCTCACCTTAAAAAAAAAGGACACTCTGTTCCAAAAAAAAACAATTTATCCCCATACATAGCTGTCCATTTCACACATGTGTCCACTGCACACATGTAATCTTGTCTAATTGGCTTCACAACCCATTATTGTTGTCCTCACCCCTCTCTCTCAGGGGTTTGAGTGTCCAAATGTACCTCCAAATTCAGTATATATGCACAGCTGTTGCTGTAGAAGAAATGGACAGCTATGGACCTTCCCTACATTCATCCTGCACATCCCTAGCTATCTTTCATATTGTTTTACCCTCTTTGTGCCCATTTTTCACCACTTTTCTATCACCCCCTTTTTCTTTTCTTTTAAAGAAATTAGCATGGGGGTAAATGGCAGTAAGCAGTAGTAAGCAGGAGTAAGCCTGTTTGCATGGTGCTAACCGGTGCCTACACAAATTAAGCACTTATTAAGGCTAACTTGTGTAGGCATAGTTAACCAGAAGTTAGCATTGCTTACCACTGTGCAAACTCATGCAAACCTGCTAACAACTGCTTAAAAGTGCCTTAATCACTCTGTATCCAACAGCCCATGTTTTGCCTTGCAACAAAATAATCAGCCATCACCAGTTTTGAACCCAAGACACTATCAACTAGAATCAGTGAACATACATACCACTGCACCATCAGAGCTTGAAGAATTGAGCTTGCTTTCTCAAACTTATCATGCAGTCTGGTCATGTAACACTAATGAAAAAGCTATCCTAAGTCTCAAACCCAGGCCCCTCTACACTACAGTGAGAGACAATACCACTATGCCATCAGACATGCATCACTGCACTTGTTTTTTCAAGCATATCATTCAGTCTGCTCATTTAGCATTAATGAAAAAGACAGCAATCCAAGATTTTGAACCCAGGATCCTGTACACTGTCAGAGAAGATACCACTATGCCAGCTGAGCTGCACAAAATAAACTTGTTGTCAGCGTGATATCTACTAAAAAGGAAAAGTGAGCAATGGATAGCAATGTGCAGCTGGGGTTAGCTGGTGTATGGCTTGCTTAAATATAGATTCTAAATGTGTTTGTGCATTGATAAGCTTCACTAAGCAAAGTGTACACAGTGTAAGTGCCTATATGTTTAACCGTGTTTTAGCTCCATTTTGCATCGTGCAAACCTGCACAAACACTCCTAAAGCCACTTTAAAGTGCCTTAATCACTTTGTCTACTTCTGCCCAGCAACAAAATAAACAGCCTTTGACAGCATTGAACCCAGGACCCTGTATACCATACTTACAGCAGTTAACCACTAAGCCGTAAGACAGTTGGATGGCTTCTCTAACATGTCATGCAGAGCAGTCAGTTTACCATAGGGAATGTACAATGTGGAAGCAGTAAACATTTAGATGATATATATGCACACACACACAGACACACACACACACACACACACACACACACACACACACACACACACACACACACACACACACACACACACACACACACACACACACACACACACACACACACACACTCATATATATATATACTATATATATATATATATACATATATATATATATATATATATAAATATGTATATATATGGATTCACTTTATGTGCTCAAAATTCTGAAATATCAAATTTCAGAATCTCGAGCCCATAAAGTGGAAAAGTTAAAACATTGAACACCCAGAAGCACGAAATTCAACATCTCGCATTTCAGAGAGGTTGAATTAGCGGTTCTGGTGTTGTGCTGTGTTCATGGATTCAGGTAAGTGTTTATGTTTTAAGGGTTTTAGGTAGGGGCTGTAGTGTGTGTTAGTGTGTTTTGTTACAGTGGTGTGTGTTTTCGAGGGGGATGTAGCTTATGTGGTAGTGTTTCATGTGTTTGTGTATGTAGTGTGACATTGGAGTTAGTATATTTAAGTAGGGGAGCGTGGGGGTGCACCCTCCACATGGGGGTGCATGGGGGCTGGCCCCCTGCTTGTAAATAGGATTGGGTTGTGTGCTTGTTTGTGGGGAGGAAGGTGTGTGTATGTGTATGTGTGTGGTGTGTGTGTGTGTAGTATAGAAGTCGCAATTTTGAATTTCATGCTTCTGGGTGTTCAATGTTTTAGCTTTTCCTCTTTATGGGCTCCAGACTCTGAAATTTGATATTTTAAACACAGAAAGCAAACAGTCCACTGATATGAAGCTCCATACATGGCCAAACCATGACGCGGCACATAAAGTATTTTATCGTTGCTTGTCATTTATAAATTTATCTGATGGGCTGAATAAATGTTCAATTTATAAATATTTTTACTTTATTTCAGGATTTTGAGCATATAAAATGAATATATATATATATATATATATATATATATATATATATATATATATATATACATATATATAGATAGATATATAAATACACATAGATATATATAAAGAGAGTATATATAGAGAGTGCACAGAAAATCAAACAGCCAGTAATGCTAGAGTTGCCACATTATCAAATGGCCAGAGTCTGATTCTTTTCTGGAAATGAGAATTATTGTATTAAAACATATACCCACACTCAGTGCAAAGGACATAACACCACGCGTTTTGCATAAATATAAATATTTATTTGTGTACTCTTTAAGTTGTTTATGCCATTTCTTATAGCATTTAGGCGTTTGAAATAAAAAATAATTGATTTATGCAACTATCAAAGAAAACATATGATACATTCTTGGTCCTACCATCTCAGGACATTTGCCATTTGTCAGTTTTTATCAGCAGGACACAGCTGCACAAAGAGGGTTTGTCCCTCACAAAAAGGGACAGGTGGTAACCCAAAGTAATGCATGAAAAATAAGATACTCTGCTGTCATGGCCAAAGCCTTCACGTAGTACAACATTAAAAAACACACTTGCCTTGAATACAAGAATCAATCAACACTTAAATACAGATTTAGTTCAACAGCCTCCAATTACACTCCACAGTTAACCCCCTAGGGGGAAAAGTATCAAATACTACCATGTAAATGGATCCTTTACATAACAATGCTTCACTTCAAACTGTGCTATCATGCTGACAAACAGAACTGTCTGCAAAACAATAAGCTCTAAACCACCACTGTCCTCATGGTGAAATGTATGAAAATGTACAGCCATATACCTTTATGTTTCTTATTAGTAATATCTCTCACATGTACTAACAGCCTAATTTAAAAACATGTAAGACCCCTCCCCCATAAAATGTCTTACAAGGGCATATAACACCGTTCTCTCTACACTGACCTCTTGACTATACAGGGTCACACATGTTGTCCAGCCATAGCCCTCATATTTATGGTCCCTACCCCACAACATGTGTGGGAGTCCACAACATCACTGGGATGATAGCAGGAATGTCAGCACTAAATAATGATAGATCATACCTGTCAACCTCTTACTGCATGACATCTGGACAAAGCCTGGTATATAAGTGGAGGACAGAGACCAAAACACTGGGCCATATTAGAAATACTGCTGTTATACACTGTGAAAGTTGCTGGTGTTACAGGATTGGTTGCAACATACCCTTTCTGAGGAATATGACATCAGAAACACAAATGGATGTTGCCATGTACTGATAGCAATCAACAGAGAGAATGCCACTGATTTGTCAAGGACAACACCTGTCTGGGAAACAGACAAAACATAGCAGCCAAACCTCTGGCCATTATGTGGATAGCCCCACAGTTGAGAGCTATGCAGATAGAGTGCAATCCATGCAAAACTAGCATGTACACACAAACCCTGTAAAAGTAGCAGTATTCAAACAATATAACAGCAATACTCACACTCTGTCCCTGGGTCTGGAACCTTATACAAACATGTAGTTGGCCTGTGTCCACAAGTCTTGTTGTAAGAGGTATTCCTACCTGCTGTCTGTAACACTGCTTCCCCCACCCATGAAGGATGTCTTCCACACAGGCTAGGTAAAGGGACAATGCCCACATGAAATAGTCAATTACAGTAGTGGATTGCTATGATATTGGCTATTGGAAGAGCTACACAGCTACTCTGCATGCAATTAGCAGGGGGCAACACCAATTGGTGCAGAGGCTATCACCTGCTCATGAGCATCACCTACAAAAGCCATGCTGCAACCATTTCAAACCAGCTTGATTCTTGTAGTGCAGAGAGAGAGAGAGAAAGAAAGTGAGAGAGAAAACAAATAAATAAAAACAGACAAAACAAGAAAGACATAAGCCTAAACCAGAACACGGAAGAGAGCATAAAAATAAAACAGGTATGTGAAACATGTAAGCATGTAATTGAATGTAGTACTTGGTCTGTAATAATGGGATAGATGATTTTGAAGGGTTTATATTAGATTAACGAAGTTTCAGAACTTCGAATAACATATGGTCGACACCATATGATCGAAGTTCTAAAACTTCGAAAATCTAAAAAAAAAACCAAAACAACAAAAGTAAGTGCTTTAAGCAGGCCCCTGCACCCCCCACGTGGGGAGTGCACCCCGCTATTTAAATATACCAACTCCAAGATTGTGCTACAGTGTAGGAAAGGGAAATCTTCCCTTTCTGTGCCATTCTCCGTTAAAGTGCAATCCGGAGTTGGTATATTTAAGTAGTGGGGGGTGGGGGGTGCAGGGGGGGGCTTTAGTTTTTTCTTTGTTTTTTTTTTTTTTTTTTTTTTAGATTTTCGAAGTTTCAGAACTTTGATCATATGGTGTCGACCATATGGTATTCGAAGTTCTGAAACTTTGTTAATCTAATATAGACCCAATTTTGAAAGAATTATATGTGCCAACAAGACTTGCTGTAATGATGTCCTGCTGAACAGCTGCTATGGATATAGCATTTGGCTCTGTCTGCAGTGGGCCTTACCTGTCAACTGTATAGATCTTCACAGACTGTCAAGATTTACCCATCATAGTGTTTGGTCTGTTTCTCCTAACATCTATATTTTTCTGGCAAATAGCTGAGGATGGAAGTCATGAAGTAATGACAAACACTTGACTTTCATACGCCACATCCTTCAGAACAGTCATGGTAATGCAAAATGTATTATGCTACAAACGTCATAGGTTTGTAACAGGCATATTTAAAATCTGTCCCTATTTATCCCCCATAATTTTAGGCTTTGTCCAGATGTGATGTTCTAAGAGGTTGAGAGGTAGGATCACAGCTGAGGAGGCTGACTCACCATGGGAAAGGACACCTCACATATGGCAACCACTAGAGTGTCTGTCAAACAGTTGTGACTGTGCCACTGCTAGGTCAGTTAATGGGATGTTGTCCATATCCATATGTTACCTGTGAATATGAGTATTACACATGTTTGTATTGTAAATCTAGGATACTTATATAGAGCGTGTGCATAGTAAAATACTGTTGCAGATGTGTGTGTTAAACTGCATGTGATATATTGAATTAATAGCATTCAACTCTACAGTGTTCTGCCGGACAGTAGTCAACGTTGTGACTGATATCTGTAGTCACATATACATATACTTGTGTTATGTCAGGTGTATTAATACATTATCAGTATTGATTTCCCTGTTGTCACCCATTGATGTGGGCCATTGTCCAGAAGTCCTGGTATAACAGGTTGAGAAGTATGATTGAGTTGCAAGACTGTAAATACAGTGTGCTGTACTGACATAGAACACAAATATATACCAGGTATCCCCTGAGCATGTGTATGTATATGTATGTTCAGCTGAAAGGCACAAAAGTAATAACATGGGTTAAAAGCAGTCCAGAAAATAGGTTGTGCATGTTGCTCATGTGTGTAATATCAATGTCACGGCATACAACAGAAATAAATGTGTACAGCTACTGACACTGATATGGGTACTACAGTAGGCATGACTATCAGGTAGTAATCAGAGAAGTGTACAACTGTGTTTTGAGCCACTATCCATGCCTACCACTAGCAGCTATATCAGCAACCATATGCACTGGATATCCAAAGTGTACGCACCCCTGTTGGAATGCCAGATTTGTGTGCTGTATGCCAATAAGACCACAGAAAATCATTTAATAATGTTTCTCACCTCAAATGTGACCTATAACCTGTACAATTCTACTGGAAAAGAAACAAAGCTGTTTCAAGGAAGGTGAGCATCCATTGCCAAGTGAAGATGTGTCATGATGTTAGAGTACAAACCAAGACAAATGGATGCTGTAATCATCTCAGCAGGTGTTTACATTACATATCAGTTTAAGGGTGTGCACACACATTCAACTGGCTTACTGTACTGAGTATTATTTCCCATATGTTTTCACAGAACAGATTGTCATGTTTTCAATTGAATTGTGCAGGCTATAGGTCACATTACAGGTGGGGATTGTGTTGAAATTAGTTTTTGTGGGGTCATGTTTCAATTGCACAAATACCAGGCATTGTAACAGGGGTGAGTACACTTTATATCAACTGTAGCTATATGGAATCAGCAGTACCTGACCTGTAAAACCAGCCTCCACCAAGGATGGAGTAATCCCCCTAGGTGGGCAGCAGCAATACACAAAGCACATAATAGTTTGCTATAGTTTCTGTACAGAGACACATAGGTGCACACCACAACTTGGAAGCAAGTCCACCTCTATATGAGCAGGTATGTAGGTTCAAAGGAGAGTTCCTGTAAGGCTGACTATGACTATAAATCAGACATATCCACACCACCAAGGTCAATTGCCACAATGTCTTCACATATGTAGTCAGTCTCAGAGGCAGTAACACAATTCAATCTGTACTGGGGGTAACATACACCTCACCTCATATACACATGCAATGGATACTGGCAACCTGCATCAGACAGGTTATGTGGAAACAGTGCCACCCTGTCCACACCATTTGTACAGGAGGATATGCACATCAACCACACTCCTGTCCTCATCAATGGTGAGCATGTACATAATGCCTACTGATGGCAAAAATAGCAAGTCTCCATGGGGCATGAGAACATCACAGTCTGCCTCCTACATGAACTCAGGCATGTGCTCAGAGCTCCTTCACACACTACAGTCAAACACAGACTTGCCACCATCCACACACCATCCACATGGAAGATGGCCACTGTCATCCCTCTACACAGAAATGAATGGAGAATAGAGGATTATGCAATTAAGTGTCTAACATCGGGGGAACTAGACAGATCAAGGCCAGGAGTGTAATGCAAGATGCCAAAACCATGATAGCTTAGTGTTATGGTATAGTCTGGATTATTTGCAAGGGATATCCACTGTTCATGTGCAAGTGGACAACAGTATGAAGTCCTGTGACCTTTATTCCTGTTTATGTCTTCCAGGTAATATGCAACATCTGCGGCTGCCACCATTCAGCAACACAGGGAATGACACCATAATACAGTATGTGATACAGCATTGTGACATGTTGTTCAGCCACAGAGCCCAAGATCTGCAGGAGAGAACTGCCCTGTAGAATGAGCTCATCCACAGGGTAAATTATGTCAGCCTGCACAGCCGAACTTATGAGCAGGTGTGGCATTGTTGCACTGACCTCATCGGCCATGCCCATCAGTGGGCTGCTGCCATTGCGAGGGACTGGCAAGCTACAGGTGGGGGTCAAGCCATCCAGCCCCCACTGACATACACTTAGGAGCTCCTTACCAGCCCACCAGGCAAACCATGAAGCCGAAAACAGCATTGTGGAGGTGGGTGCCACCCACACAATGGAAGAGGAGCGTGCAGGTAAGGCCCCAGTGCACATTACTAGAACACTGTTGCTTATCCATTTTATCTGTAAAGTATCTACATGCATATGTCAGATAAGATAGTCTGTTGCTGGAGTGTAGTAATGCACAGATGTGCATAATCCTTAGTACTGGAGTTTGTACTGTTGATGTGCTGAAATGCTACTTCCACCCTGTACCAATGCCACAGGTGTGACTACTGACATTATTTCTCTCCCACAACTATTTAGGTCCCTCTAGTATACAACTGGGACAGCAGCCCTAAACTAGTGAGTATCGAGTTGTTTTGTTCAGGTTTACCAATACACTGGCTATGTTAAGGCCATGCTATTTGCCATGCACACATTTAACACACCTACCATAATGCATACTGTACATGTTTAGTTTTGTTGGTGTTAACTGCACTGCATCACAGTGGTCACCATGGTGGCATATCTGAAGGGTATGTAAGATTCCTGCAGTATACCTCACAACCTGTCAGTGCAAGATGTGTGGACAGAGATAAACAAAATGGTGGGATAAATGGCCTACAGTAGGGACATGTATAAGACATTACCCTTATACAGTGGATACTACAGTATATATACCACTATTACAATGGCAACTGTTCCTAATATATACAACGGCAGACCACAGTAACACATTCCACACCTTTTACAACCTGTAATGTGATCCTAACATGAGCAATGAATGTGTAATATAGAATCATATGTTAGGACACCAAATATGGGGTATACAAACCTTACAAAACACTGGAAGCATATGTGTGCACACACTCCAAATAACATATTTTGGAGGCAGCTTGTGATGTACTGACAGCATTCACTCTTCTTGAGTACACACCTGCCATCAAGTACAGGGCCTCAATGTCACACCAAGTAATGGTCTGCTGTCCAAAAAGTATGTTCATGACATTTGCCCAGTTGCCTGCAACAGAGGCAGCCATGGCTTGCACACATCTTACAAAGCATGAAATGGATCCCATATCTGAAAGGTAGCAGTCAGGAGTGGGAAAAGTAACCTTACCTCACCATTGCATATACCATGGAAAACAGTGCAGACAGTGATCTAGAGGTGTATTAAATATGGGACAACAGTGATATAGAAAAGGAACAGATGCCCATTCAAAACAGATGACAAAACATGTTGCAAACTGGTCAGGGAGGCTGCCCACAGAGATGCAGCAACACTGAGGGAGTTGCAGGAATGTCTAGCAAGTACTGCCTGTGTAGTACCTGTGTCAACAATCACCTGGATTCTGCATAAGTGTGGCCTATGGATTAAGGTAATTAGACGGAAGATTTGTCCTACATGAAACATCATCCACAGCTCTGTACAGATAGCAGAAGCATAACATCAAGTCTCCCAAAGGCATGTGTTACAATGTGTAATGGTGTCATGAGACCAAGGCTCAAACCTACATACAGTATTCATAAAGGTAGGTATGGTGCACAAGCAACACCTCACTTCACCTCAGGGCCACCATACCCAACGTTTAGCTTGCTGGTGCCAGTGTACACCTTTAGGGTTGCTGTTCATTAGCTGGAACTAGGCCTGTAGATATGGTGGGTGGAATTTGGAACACTGCAAAATAACACTCATGTATGGCCCATAGTTGTCAAGCATCTGTAATAAGGCTGAGGATGGGGAGGGGTGTCAGCTTGAAACACAACAGTGAACTGAAGCAAACATCCTAAGCTAGCTAAGAATGGCTGTATCTGAACAAAGTCAAGGTTATGAATTGTACCAGACATAACCCAGACTCTACAGCAATAGTGAAGTCACTATGTGACCTCCAAGGGCTGTGCACATGAGCTGACCTTGCAATCTGGCAGAGTTGTTTGTAGGGCAGACAGACCAAATAATGCCAAGTAAAGATGGGTCATGCTAGCATACCCCTTCCAGGAATAGTGACTGCTGTAGTTCACTTAACAGGTGCTTCAACAAACCATTGTTTTAAGGATGTGCACACTTATGCAACTCACATATTGTATGCATCTCATTCAGCATCTCCTCAACTAACACATTTGTTTGATACTGCATTGGATTGCACAGGTCATATGTCACATATCAGGTGTGTGTCATGTTATCAAATGCAGTAGTGTGGCCCCATTGCATATCATAGAAGAGGCTGGCATGTCAACAGGGGTGTGTACACTCCTCATATCCATATTAAGCCTTGAAGGTTGTTGGTGTAACCAGATTCTATTGCACATACATGCACTGCTGATGATGAGATCTGAAAATTAAAGGTCAGGCATTAATTATTGAAATCAGTCCTCATATCATCCCAGTTATGTGTCAGACAAACACATAGGGGCTGTGAGCAACAGAGCAAACATAACTGCCAGACATCTACACATTCAGCAATGATTTTTACGCTTGTGAGGTATGGTGCACAATACATGCAAGTATTTTGTACAGGTGTACAGCAATAATGTATACATGGGTGCAGTGTGTTCCAGGGGAAGGGTCATCACCTACTAACACAACTCATGTATCACAGAGATGTATATTGATGGTAACAAGGATTAAGAATGGCTGCAGTGCATGCTGTTGAGTGCCATATGTCTTGCATGTCAACTGTTGGGTAATGAGAGGTCTGTGTAATATCTTTGTGCCACCTCACCTGTAAGTGAGTGTGTGTGTGTGTGTGTGTGTGTGTGTGTGTGTGTGTGTGTGTGTGTGTGTGTGTGTGTGTGTGTGTAGAAGTAAACCATAATGTACAGGTCTTAATTTAAATTTCTTGTCTGCCCCTCACAGGTGTCGAGGTGGGTCAGGGTCCCTCCTGCAGACAAACTGATGTTAGTGTCCATACAGACTCTGACAATGATGATAGGCATAGTGAGCCCAAGATCTGCAGGAGAGAACTGCCCTGTAGAATGAGCTCATCCACAGGGTAAATTATGTCAGCCTGCACAGCCGAACTTATGAGCAGGTGTGGCATTGTTGCACTGACCTCATCGGCCATGCCCATCAGTGGGCTGCTGCCATTGCGAGGGACCAGCAAGCCACAGGTGGGGGTCAAGCCATCCAGCCCCCACTGACATATGCTGAGGAGCTCCTTACCAGTCCACCAGGCAAACCATGAAGCCGAAAACAGCATTGTGGAGGTGGGTGCCACCCACACAATGGAAGAGGAGCGTGCAGGTAAGGCCCCAGTGCACATTACTAGAACACTGTTGCTTATCCATTTTATCTGTAAAGTATCTACATGCATATGTCAGATAAGATAGTCTGTTGCTGGAGTGTAGTAATGCACAGATGTGCATAATCCTTAGTACTGGAGTTTGTACTGTTGATGTGCTGAAATGCTACTTCCACCCTGTACCAATGCCACAGGTGTGACTACTGACATTATTTCTCTCCCACAACTATTTAGGTCCCTCTAGTATACAACTGGGACAGCAGCCCTAAACTAGTGAGTATCGAGTTGTTTTGTTCAGGTTTACCAATACACTGGCTATGTTAAGGCCATGCTATTTGCCATGCACACATTTAACACACCTACCATAATGCATACTGTACATGTTTAGTTTTGTTGGTGTTAACTGCACTGCATCACAGTGGTCACTATGGTGGCATATCTGAAGGGTATGTAAGATTCCTGCAGTATACCTCACAACCTGTCAGTGCAAGATATGTGGACAGAGATAAACAAAATGGTGGGATAAATGACCTACAGTAGGGACATGTATGAGACATTACCCTTATACAGTGGATACTACAGTATATATACCACTATTACAATGGCAACTGTTCCTAATATATACAACGGCAGACCACAGTAACACATTCCACACCTTTTACAACCTGTAATGTGATCCTAACATGAGCAATGAATGTGTAATATAGAATTCTATGTTAGGACACCAAATATGGGGTATACAAACCTTACAAAACACTGGAAGCATATGTGTGCACACACTCCAAATAACATATTTTGGAGGCAGCTTGTGATGTACTGACAGCATTCACTCTTCTTGAGTACACACCTGCCATCAAGTACAGGGCCTCAATGTCACACCAAGTAATGGTCTGCTGTCTAAAAAGTATGTTCATGACATTTGCCCAGTTGCCTGCAACAGAGGCAGCCATGGCTTGCACACATCTTACAAAGCATGAAATGGATCCCATATCTGAAAGGTAGCAGTCAGGAGTGGGAAAAGTAACCTTACCTCACAATTGCATATACCATGGCAAACAGTGCAGACAGGGTTGTGGCACTGTTGTAACACATTGACTGTCATATTCTGGGCACAGCTGAACACAGGTAACAGGTCTGTATAACAGTTATTGCATGTGCCACATGGCTGATAGGTCTGAGGGGTGGGTGGCTGATGTAAGCAGCTCTTCTACAGTGAACAATGGTAAGTGTACTGGGTGGCACACACCAAATGTTTGTGAATAACACACACACAGAGGCTTTTGTGTTGATGCAATACACAGAGAATACTGTTCACATGGATGTACTTCATTTTGCAGAGAACTCATTTTGGCCAATGTAATTCCACCAAGACCAAATTGCCAAAACATAACATCAGTAAATAATCAGTCCGCCAAATTTCATTTCAATTAAAATAGTACTGGCAGGGTATATGTCCTTTTTCCCAATGTAGTGCAATCCTGGAGTGGGTATAAATAGTTGTGCTGGTGTGGGGGGCACAGCCCCCCACTTTGGAGGGTGTGGGGTGGCATAAAGCATATAGTGTCATTAACAACTGCTTAACCTCTTAATATAAACTGGACAGTATAACAGCACACTAAGCGGGGGGATACACACAATACCCCCAATGTGGGTGGCTGTGCCCACAACAACTACCCCAACTATATATACTAACTCCACTATTGATGTACAGCTGTACAGTGGGGAATAGGGCATTTATACATCCACTACTAGTTTTGATGGAATGAATTTCCACAAGATGATTATTTTGCAATGTTAGCTTTTGCCAGTTAGTTCTCAGACAAATGATCTCCTGGGAAATTGTTTTTCTGCAAACTGAAGTAGATCCCTTCACATACACATGCACTTACTTAGCAATACTGAGATTAGAACCCCTACCTAGGTACTTATTGTTACTAATGTGTCTGGCCTTAATTGCACACACCGCAGATCTTATAGGGTGAGGTGTGTCCCGAGCTTCCTGTAAAGTGAACGACATCACCAGGCCTTGTACAGTATGGTAATGGGAGATGTACTGGGTGTTAATGGACACTACATAGCATAACATACTAACATATACACATTGACAAACACATACAGTCATAGACACATTTGACAGACCTGGGTTTAACAGTGCTGACTGCCTTGTCAGTGAGTCCATACTGTTACAGAGTTTTTGCATAAAGCACATGCATTATTTGGCTGAAGAGTGTCATTCATTACCTGTATGGTTGATGGTGACAGCGGTCCTCATACAGTGGACCTTGGGACATGTACTGGGTGTCCCATGGTGTAAACACAGTATACCCAGCACCCCCACCCCACATTGGATATAGTACTCACTGAAACCCATGATAATGCTATGACATACCCACAATCACACATTTACCAGGACTACAATACAAACCCTTGTCTATCAAATTATTGCTACTATAGGGATATGCATTTATTGCACACGCCACAGGGATAGAAGAGTGAGGGTTCTGTCATGGCTCTCCTAATGTGAGCAACATCACCATCCCTTATAATGGCAATGTTTAGTGTATGTGGAGAATGAGGCCACAGAATGCTGTCTCCTACAAATATGCACACTCACACACACACACACACACACACACACACACACACACACACACACACACACACACACACATTTTCCAGGACTCAGAGGATAACCCACACCTATCTACCCATTTGTAGAACATTGTTATCCTGGTACTGCAAGCTACAGGTAGCCCATAGTGTGAAGAGTGTCACAAGGTAAATTTAATGTGAATTACAGCAGCAGCCCTTTCTAAGTATAGCAATGGGGGTGTAGTGGCTGAAAAAAGTTTACAATTACACAAACACTGTTATACTCAGTAATGCACACAGACACATTTGTCAGTACTAAGCTAATGTCCATCAAGAGATGAGAAGAGTAGGGCATGTGAGTACACTGGTATCATGCCACCTGACATTTGTCAGCAGGACATCTATTGACTACTGCCACTTGAGTGATCCCCAGGGTGACAGTTAAATTCAACATCCACTCATCTGGTTTTCTCTTGAAGAGGGCTAGTGAGGTGCTCCAATTGACATGTATGCAACATATATTGCATAACATGGCCAGTGTTTGGGTTAGGGATCTGTCCCCAAACATGTTCTGTTGACTGTGGTAGCCTGGTTGAGGTATCCATGGCATGTGGTGCATACAGAGTGGCGTTTCCTAGCTGTGGCATTTGTAACACAGCTGGGCAGACATGTCAGTGTCAGGCAATCAGGGATTGCCTGTTAGCAGCCAAGATGTGACCAGGAGCACTTGGAGGTTCAGATCTCTGTCCATATAGGACAGTTGTGTGATGGCTAGGGTCCTACATGTGCGGTACACTTGCAGCCTACACAGTTGTTGTAGGTGTCCAGTGAGTTTCATGGCAAATGGACCATTGTACCTGCTAATAGGCCTACTGAATGGGGTGTAGAGGGGGACATCGATCTCTCCATTCCTCGATGATACAACCTTACTTATGCAATGTGCCACATGGAAAGACTTTCTGTCCACAGTGGCAATGAAGTGGTCAGAAGAGAGGTTGCTGTCAAGACGTGTTCACAGACCTCCTATAAGAAGATCTGTGCCCTTTTGGACTACCACCAATGTGGTCATTTGTGGGCAACACATTGATTCAACAGGGGATTGGGACACAGTTCTTGACAATGAGACTAAGGCCAGTGTTCTGACAACAGTTGGAAGTGTCAGTGGCAACTTTATGCAGGATGTGTACATATTCTGGGGATGTGAACATAGCCCTCAATTTGCAATGTCTGCAAACATTGCTAAACACAGTTTATTCATGTTTGACTGAATGTCAGAGCCACACATAAGCAAGAGTTGACCCAGGACAAGAACCTGTGCTACTCCACTCATGCCTGGGAGGCTGTCACCAATCATAACTGTTTGGCTGTCTGACATGGGGTCTGCTACTTTCACACTGTGGGTACCATCCCTGAGCCATATTGCGGACCACTTAGTGACATAGGAATTAATGAACAGATGAGTGTGTTTGCCTATGATTCCTGAGTGTGGAATTGCATCCAAGGGCTACAAGGGCCACATATGTTGTTTTGTCCTCCATACTGTTTTATATTTATTTCACATAACAAATGGGTTGTAGGACTGCAGAGTGTCCACAGTTACCACAACACTGGGCCCTGTACAGTGGACATTTGGTAGTGTACTGTGTGTACCACACAAAAGTGTAGCAAACCACCCCCCAATGTATATGGATCACAATGTTAATGACACAGCCAGAGACACAGACACATACTTGCTAGGAATGAGATTCAACCCCCTACCTCTAGTCATTGCTATTACAGTATTACACATTTATCAGACATGCCACAGAGCTTACATACTTGACAGTTCTCCAAAGGTATCTTTAAAGGTGAGTGACATCAGCAGCAGTGCTAAAGGAGGGGTAAGGGAAGTGTAGTAAGTGTGAATGACCAAACAATCAGGTGCCAATAAATACACACACACTCTCTCACAAAAACACACACATTTTCACAGTTGCCAGGACCAGGACCAGAACTCCTACTTAACTAGTTTGCTACACTATTTTATTCCACAGTTACTGCATGCACCACAGAGCATATAGAGCTAAGACTTGGCCAAAGGGTTATTTCAAGGTGACTGACATCAGCAGGAGTACTAAAGTAGGGCAATGAGAGGTGTAGTGAGCATGAATGGCCTCAAGATTATTCATCTCCAAACGCGCACACACACACACACACACACACACACACACACACACACACACACACACACACGCACACACACACACACACACACAGAGTTTAACAGTTGCCATGTCTGGGATTAGAACTCCTACCTAACTAGTTTGCTACACTACAGTATTACGCAGTTATCATGAGCTTATAGGGCTGAGACTTGGCCAAAGGGTTATTTCAAGGTGACTGACATCGGCTGAAGTGCTAACATAGGGCAATGGGAAGTGCAGTGTGTGTGAATGGGCCATAAATCATTCCTCTGGAAACACACACACACACACACACACACACACACACACACACACACACACACACACACACACACACACACACACACACACTCACTCACACACAACTTTACATTTGACAGGACTGAGTTTACAAATGCTACATGACTACTTCTTTGCACTATAGTGTTACACAGTTATCACAAACACCACAGACACTAGAGGGCTGAGGGCTACGAAAAGGAATGTCTACAGTGATTGACATCAGCACATCATGTGATATAGGCCAATGGGATGTATAGTGGGTGGGACAGGCCTCATAATGGGATTCTCTCTGTCACTGTCTGTCTCTTTCTTCCCTGCGTCTCTGTGTGTTTATGTTTGACATATTATAGATTGTTGGTCTTAGATATGTGTGAGTATTCCTATCCAATGTGTGTGTGAAGCATAAATGGTGTACAATTTGATGTGTGTGCACAGACATCTGCAAATGACAGATATGTATAGTTCACTGTGTTGTCAGACATGAGCTTCATTTTTCTAAGTGTAGGAGCATGCCCAGTATGACCTTCTGTATTGAGTGTGTGAATCCATTCCAGGTAGGGTTGTACTCCAGTCCAGGGTTTGGTGTTCTACACCTACAGCTAGCAACCTGTTTCTGCAGGATATCTGTAGATAGGTTGACAATATGGAGTCACAGTGGGCGAAAGATAGGGGGATACTGTAACTATTGCTGTCTGTGCTGCTTGTGTTACATGGTTGGTGTTAGCCAAGATATTCAGGCATATGTACTGTTTTATACTGTGATGTATTATGTCATCAACTACTGACAGATATAATTATTTGCTCACAGTTATTTACCATGAAAATACAAGATGAATGAAGCTGAGTCCAGTATTGTGGTCCGCAGCCTACACATTCTTGCACACTCCTGCCATTCTGGAGAGGTAGCTACAGACACTTGCTGATGGGTCTGTGTAAATGGTCCAGCACCTTGGTAGTATGGTGGCTGAGGATCCCCTTCTTGTACATATATCGACTTAACAGAATGGCCATATCCTGCTGTGGACATACCTCTCAGCTGTACAGATTCACTCAGGTTACCCAGAAGCAGGACTCATATATCTGGTAAGTTCCCCTTCACATTGTGGTTTACGAGCAGGTTTGTAGCCACCCATTAATGGGTTTGCAGGCAGGGGTAGTGTGGGCACACATCAGATTTTCAGACTTCACACACTCCATGACATCCATGCTTCTACACCCACCTCGTTATTCTATCATCTTCCTAACATTATACGAGCAATATCTGAGAAGTATCCTTATAGTTGGCCCATCATCCCAGCAGTATTTATGGATTGGTCCACAGTTCTTGCAGTAGGACACGGGGGGCAAGCTACTGGGATTTGTCAGCATGGCCTTGCATTTGTGTTCTGTTGACTGTGTTAGGTTGTTAGCTCGGACCCCATAAGATACCATACATTGGCACTATGGGTTAGGCACAGGCCTTTGACAGATGGCTGTAGGCCATTTGGTAGTGATGCAGGTCATCTGTAGCAGGCCCATGCAGTCTTTCACTCATACATTCCCAGGCTGCAAGCAAGTGGATTCCCCTGGGGTGACGGTAAGTGTGCAAGGTGTTACTGGCAATACTTCCTGTCCATATTGATCCATTGGTCTGGATGCAGGCAGGGTGCTGCTTACAGCTAGGGACACACCTGCATAGGACACCTCTTCAGCATGCTGCATTCTGTGGGTATTCCCATACAGAAGTGGGGTCATACTGTACTCATTCCCAACAGCAAGGATTTCACCTGTGAGATACTTCTTGGTTTTGGGGGGGGGGGTTGACCTGAGTGCATGTGTGATATGCTTAGGGCACCTGCCTCACAGGTATAAGTGGGACCTTATCAATATCCCACCTTGTTTATGGCCATTGGCAGTCTGGCATTAGTGTGTAACAGTGCTTTGGTGGTGTGGCAGTGATTGGGCAGACAACCAGTATTCCATAGTGGAGGGACAACTAATGTTATCCTAACCTCTAGATATATAATTCCACAGTTGTGTACAGCTGAGAATTATTGTAGGCACTGCATAGGGTACTTCCACCTGTGTAGTGTCTCCATGTAGGGCCCCCTGTTCATGGCCTGTCCGGCTTTCCACCATTGACTGCTATTGACATCTGGACAGTGTACAACCGTTAGCATGAGTGTTACTGAAAAGCACATTGGTTGGCACTGCAGTTATTGGGACATGGCCCTGTCAAGCACAGTACTGTACATGGGCCACTGAGACACAACATGCAGACCTACATGCTGACCACTTCCACACAACATTAAACACACAGAAACCTAGCACACTGACCCCTGTATATTGTAGATATGCACCAATTTATCATGCTGATTGGGACATCTCTGGCACTCTGTGCTCCACTGATATTACTCCACAAACTAAGATGTTACTGCATTTCTACATGGGGTTATGGGGGCCTCATGACTTTACACATTTGCAATGACTGTATTGGTATTTCACTAACTCTGTTTACTTCAGTTTAGTATTGTATTGTGACGTATCTTGCACAAAGGAGGAATCTCAGTAGAATACACGTTAGATTGTATTTGCATACATTTCAGTTTCAGACTTCTTGCCCTTCAGAACTATGATGCAACTGCCAGACCTGTTGTACTATGTGTAGGTCTGTAGGGGGGCTGTTCACCATTGGCAACATTTGAGAGCCTTTGCCCGACCTTTCTCTATGGTCATCACACCTGTCCTGCTGGGTGAGGCTGGGGGAGGGTATGTGAACCGTCAGTGACAGCCATGTGTGTGGCTTATGGACACCCAGTTATTTGGGCCACTACATGTACTGTGGTGGGAGTTGTCACCTTGTGTACAACTGCCTAGTATGTTGACACTGGTATTTGTTATGGATTTCCTGCTGTTGCATATAGCTGTCACCTGTCTGATGCTATCTCATTAGGCCACACAATTCCCTTGCATGCTTGCATCCATACCATAGATATCAGTATCAGAACATACTACTACATTCACTAATTGATAGGAGGAGTGACTTACCTTGTGCCTGGGCCAGTACTGCAGATGGTGCTGGAGGGCTGACTATGTCAGATGCACACAGTACACTGCCTATACATGGTAAGGCACAGGTAGTGTCATGTCTGGCATCCCTTTTACTGTATGTGTGAGTCAGAGAGAGGTGTCATTCCCTGGGTCCCTACCATGTCAGTGTATGTGCTATGTGTTGCCTCTTTGCCAAGACCTGGGCAAACTGGGCATGCCTCCTTCTGATTACAGGGGCAAGCTCAGGTAATTCCTCCTCCAAGTCACTCTGTGATTGTGATGGCCTTGGCAATGGTGGGGGGCTGTGTGGCCCTGCCCCGTGCTGTTCCTGCTGCAGCTGTTTCCACTGGATCATATTGTGTAGCATGGCACATACTATGAACATTTGTGTACATGTAGCTGGAGAGTACTGCAAGGCTCCACCAGATGTGTCAAGGCAGTGGAACCATGACTTGACCATCCCAAACACATGCTCTATAATGATTCTGGTTTGTGCATGTACCTCTTTATGGAGTTCTTGTTTGGGTGTGTGTGCATTTCTGTGGGGTGTCATCAGCCACAGCTCCAGTGCATAGCCAGCATTCCCCACTAGGTGGCCATATGGGATGTCCCCACTGGCAAATGACTGGTACAGCTGTGTCATATGCCAGATGTGGGAGTCTTGATAGCTTCCAGGACTGTCAGCACACACATTCATGATAATGCCCTGGGCATCGCATATGACCTGGAAGTTGATGGAGGAGAAGCCCTGGCAGTTTATGTAGACCCCACCCCACTTACCGGGTGGTGCTTTGATGTGTATGTGCATGCAGTCTATAGCACTCACTACTTCAGGGTATTCTGCTATGTGGTGGGAGAGACACATATTGCTGGTCAAGGCCTCACAGGTGTTGAGGAAATATATGTGCTCACTGGCATGTGCTGACATGGCATCTAGGAACTGGTGGAGTACCTGGATGCTGATGCCTGTGAGATACCCACAATATCCCCAGTTGGGCTTTGGATGGTACCTCTGGCTAGTATTCGTAAGCCTACACATACTTTGGTATCCACTGGGATGGGTTCCCCTCTATTGGTTCTGTGTGTGAGGCAGAGCCGACACAGCTCAACAATTTGCTGTAGAATGTCCCTGTCCACCCTATAGCACTCCACTATCTCCAGCTCATGTAGGCCCTGGTACGTTACCCGGGGTCTGTACACTCTTCTCCTCTTCCTCACTGTGGGATGGTCATCAGCATTCACATCCTCACCACCCTCAGCCTGGTTTATATCAGATTATTGGAAGCTGACAATATCGAAGCACAAAACTTCGAACTTGCAACTTTGAAATCTGACAACATCATACGAGAAAAAACCCCACTAAACACCCAAAACAACACAAAAACTGCTCTATGCAGGCCGGCAAGCCCCCCCCCCCGCACCCTCCATCCCCCCACTACTTAAATATACCAACTCTGAGATCGCACTACAGTGTAGTAAAGGGAAATCTTCCCTTCCCGCACTCTATGGCAATCTCTGCTTTACGTTTTAATGTTTTCGAGGTTGCAAGTTCAAAGTTTTGAGCTTCGAACATTTCAGCTTTCGATATTGTGATATACACTCCCCACAGCCTCTTGCACATATTGATGTATGAGAGCGGCAGCAGCTCCTAACATTTTGTTAGTTTTGTCAGGTAACATTTCCCCATTGTGTACACAGGTGGTGTAGAGTTTGTGGGAGAAAACAGACTGAAAGTTGTTTTCATAGTTTATAGTAGTGTGCTGGGCTGCTGCCTGTGTAATTGGCTGATTCTGATACATTTCACTTGTCAGCTATATTAGTTCTCCTTGATTGCCTTCCTACTGATGTTTCCCCTTCCCATTTCCTCCCTGTGTAAGCCCCAAGGTGCGCCGCATATACCCAGTGCTCAGATGTGAACAGTGCTGCTATTTCCTATTTTTTTTTTTTTTGTTATGTGTTCAACAATGTAAACAAACCCTCCTCCTTAACTGTGCTTAGCTAAGGGCAAACACAGGACACAGCGCTCCAATAAGCTTACAGCATGCATGACACACCCCTATATGAGGTCATCCACCTCTTCTACTTATACAGTAGTGTTGCTGCACCTACATGACTGGGTGCAAGCTAACACTGAGAGGAAATCTGTGCTTCAGTATCAATCCCCTCATTTGCATAAACCAGACTGCTAATTCATAGTTACCACACTCACACTGAGCCTTCCCCCTTAGCAACCACTATTCCCTGGTATTGTTGTCTTATGCATGCCATGGACTATTATGGCAAAATGTAGATTTGGGTATAAACGCTTATTTCCACCTTTTCTTTTTATTTTTGTGACGATCCCGTTTGCATCGCTGCCCGATGCTTAAACGGCCAAGATCGGCCAAAAAAAATAAAACTTGTTTTTTATAAAATTTCAGCTATTTTTCATGCCAATGGCCATATATTTGGCCATTGGCATGCCTACTACATAGAATACATGCTTTCTTTCAAGCTGTCATGCCTCCATTTTGTAATTTGCAGAAATGTATTCGGTTAGTAACTGAATACATTTCTGCAGGTTACACTACTCCTGCACAGATGCCTGCCTGCTTCCTGGATCGCTAATTCACCTCATTTGCATGGTTTTCACTAGCAAATGAGGTAATTAGCATATGGCAGTGGTGTCCATGTGGGAATAGAGTAGGGGTGTTCATTCACTTCTCGGGGACTCGATCCTGGATCGCTTGTCAGTCATATTGCGTGCAGCAGCTCTTGCACTATTCCTGCACTCCATGCAGAACTTGCTGAATCCGGGGGACTGTTATATCATTTGTTCTTATTAATGTACAGACTTATATCATTTGTTCTTATTCATGTACATACTGTTATATCATTTGTTCTTATTCGTGTACATACTGTTATATCATTTGTTTTTATTAACGTGCAGAATGTTATATCATTTGTTCTTACTGATGTACAAACTGTTATATCTTTTGTTCTTTTTCACGTACATACTGTTATATCATTTTTTCTTATTCATGTACATACTGTTATATCATTTGTTCTTATTTGTATACATACTGTTATATCATTTGTTCTTATTAATGTACATACTTATATCATTTGTTTCTATTCATGTACATACTGTTATATCATTTGTTCTTATTCGTGTACATACTGTTATATCATTTATTCTTATTAATGTACAGACTGTTATATAATTTGTTCTTTTTTATGTACAAACTGTTATATCTTTTGTTCTTTTTCACGTACTGTTATATAATTTGTTCTTATTCATGTATGTACTGTTTATCATTTGTTCTTGTTTATGTACATGCTGTTATTTGTTTGTTGCTGCCATCTGGCTGCAGTCATGACTGAATACATCCTGATTCCACATAACTGTTATGGTAACACTAAAGAGCTCAAACAGTGATCTTTTGAGATAAACCTAAAGAAACCACCGAGTCAACTTAGACATGCCTTCCTAAGTTCTTAATGATAACAAGAAAATACATTAACAGGAATAAAAATGTTATGCCACCATTTGAAATACTGCAAAATACCTCTTTAATACTTCAAAAGAAAAGTGCTTTTGTCTCTAGTTAAAAAACTTCTTCAGATAAACTCAAAAAGATAAAGTCCACAATTTAAGCAATCAAATTCAAGTTACATGATACAGAAAACCAACAGAAAATACCTTCTTAAAGAAATATACCCAAAAGTTAAAAACTTAATCCCCCAGATTCTCTATGCCTTGCACAGCATGCAAGATCGGTGCAGGAGCTCTAGCTGGCAATATGTCTGCCGTGCAAACTAGAAACAGCCTGCAGGGGCGTGCATGAGCACTCCTGCACTGGTCCTGCACGGACTAAGCTTCTGTATGCAAATCACCCCATTTGCAGGAAAAATCCATGCAAATGAGATGATTTTGTGACCCAGGAAGCTTGCAACCAGCTGTGCAGGACTAGTGCAATCTGCAGAAATGTACTCGGTTACTAACCAGTTTCTGCAAACTCCAAAACGGAGCTGTGACAGCTCCAAATAAAGGCTGCATATCATGTAGTAAGCATGCCAATGGCCAAGTATAAGGCCATTGCCATTGCAAACAGTGAAAAAAATACAAAAATCAACATTTATTTTTTTTACTGATCTCGGCTGTTTAAGTGTAGGGCAGAGGCGTGCAAATGGGATAGGGGGGAAATAACAAAATCAACCTAAATTAAGCATTCTAACTAAAATCAGTATTCTGCCATGCAAGTCAATGGCAGGCAGAAGACAACATGGCCAGTGAGTAGTGGTTGCTAAGGGGGGAGGCTCAGAGACATGTAACTATGCATTAGCAGGCAATCCTATGCAAATGAGGGGAATGATAGTGAATCCCAGTTTTCCCCAGCATGTGAGTCAGATCCCAACAGTGTAAGAGTAGGAATAGCTTGGTGCAAGCCTAGGAGTTAGGTGACATCATGTGTGTGTGTGTCAGGCATACCGTAAGCGGATTGGAGCCCTGTGGCTCGGGTTTGCTCCTAGCTTAGCACAGCTAAGCTAGGGGGTGTGTCTGAATCTGCCCAGCACTCTTTACATTGCCTAAGAGGGTGTGCCTGGTGCGCACTGGGTTTTAATGGAAGAAAAAAAAGTTAAACCAGGAAATAGCAGCACTGTGCACATTTGAACACTCTGTTTGCACGGCACCCCCCCCCCCCGGCTTAAACAGGAAGGCAATGGGAAGGGAAAACAGCAGTAGGAAGGTAATCAAGGAGAACTAGCATAGCTGGCAGGTGAAATGTATCAGAATCAGCCAATTACACAGGCAGCAGAGCAGCCCAGCCCAGAACACTACTATAAACTATGCAAATTCCTTCCCCTCTGTTTTTTTCCACACTCTACACCATCTGTGTAAACAAGGGGGAACTTTTAACTCACAACAGCGAAATGATAAGGGGCTGCAATAGCTATCATACAACAACTTGTAGAAGAGGCTGAGGGTGGTGAGGATGTGAATGCTGTCCACCAACCCACAGTGAGGAGACAGAGAAAAGTGTACAGACCCAGAGTAACCTACCTGGGGCTACATGAGCTGGAGATAGTGGAGCACTATATGGTGGACATGGATCTCCTACAGCAAATTGTTGAGCTGTGCCGGCCACGCCTGACACACAGAACTAAGAGAGGGAAACCCATCCCAGTGGATACCAACGTATGTGTAGGCCTAAAAATACTAGCTACAGGTAGTGTCCAAAGACCAGCCATCTGATGCAGCTGTACCAGAATTATAATAGAGCATGTGTTTGGGATGCTCTCAGCCTTGCAGTACTCATCAGCTGCATGTACCCAAATTGTCCTTGTATGTGCCATGCTACAAAATATGATCCTGTGGAATCAGCTGCAGCATGAACAGCAGGGAGTAGGGCCACACAGCCCCCCACAATTGCCAAGGCCTGCACAGGCACAGAGTGACTCGGAGGAGGAACAACCTGAGCCTGCCCCAGTAGGTAGAAGGAGGCATGCCCGGTATGCCCTGGCCTTGGCAAAGAGGCAATGCATAGCACATGCACTGACACAGGAGGGACCCAGGGAATAACACCTCTCTCTGACTCTCACATACAGTAAAATGGATGCCAAACATTACACTGCCTGTGCTCAACCATGTGTAGGGAGTATACTATGTGCATCCAACATAGGCAGCCCTACAGCACCACCCTCAATACTGGGACACCCACAAGGTAAGTGACTCACACATGCCAGTCAGGGGGGTTCACATACCCAACAACAGTCACAGCCAGCAGGCAGGTGTAGACAAATACAAACAAAGGCTGTGCTATGGCCTCTGAATGATGCCTATGGGTAACCTCCCCCCCAGGCCTACACAGACAGACTACAGCAGGTCAGGCAGTGGGATGTAAGTTCTGAAGGGTATGAAGTCTGAAATTAATATGTAGGTAAATAAAAGCTAAGATTTGTAGTACACTGGTATGCCTCTAGGCAAAATGATAGGTAAGACTGCAGAATGACATGGAGTACCTAACATACCAGTACAGTCATAGAAAATGTGTACACGTGCCAGTTGTGCCCCCTCCATCCTATGTAGACATGTAGTAACAGTCAGGTGTGCCCCCCCAATCCTGTGTAGACATGTAGAAATAGTCAGGTGTGCCCCCCATCCTACATAGAAATGTAGTAACAGTCAATGCCAAGTGATCGACAGATACCCTGCAGAAAAAGTATGCTACCTGTAGATGTACAACACATAGGTCAGCACTGCTGTACAGACTACCTGGACTTGATCCACATATTCAATACAGATGGGCATACTGGGCATGCTCACACACTTAGAGAAATGAAGGCAATGTCAGTCAACAACACACTGAAAGGTCATACTGGGCATGCTCACACACTTAAACACATGAAAGCCATGTCTGCAAACACCAGTGGACCAGGCATATCTGGCAGTCACAGATGTTAGTGCAGACACTCCTCAGTATGCACCACACATGCTTTGCACACACAGTGGACAGGAATACAGACATATATCTAAGGACAACACACTATAATAAGCCAAAGGTAGACGTACATAAATGTGTGGAAGAGGGTGACTGTGACAAGGAGCCATCCAGGCCTGTCCCACCCAGCACACAGCCAAAGGGCCACAATCACATGACATCCAGCTGTCACTCATTGTAGATACTAGCCACCGGTATCTGTCAGCAGTACAGACTATGTGGTGCACATGCTAGCTGTGCAACATGACTGTACAAGGAAGTAGTCATCTAGCATCTGTATACACGTACCTGTGAAATATGACCCTGTGTGTGGCTGCATGTGGTGTGTCAACCTCTAGATGAATGGGTTATGGCCCATGCACACACACTGCCCTCCCCATAGCCCTACTATGACAAGGCTGCTGAGGTCATCCACTGTGAAATACACCTTTGAGAAAGTTGTAGCCCAGTAATCTCTGTGGCACATCCCATAACTGTGTACTGCTGTAGTGTGATACACTAGTTAGGTAGGCATTCCAATCCCAGACATGGCAAGTGTTTGTTTGTGTGTGTGTGTGTGTGTGTGTGTGTGTGTGTGTGTGTGTGTGTGTGTGTGTGTGTGTGCATGTCTGTCTGTGTAGAGAGCAATGCTTTTTAGGTGAGTCACACTCCCTGCAATTGAAATGCTCTACTTTGGTAAGGCTGCTGATGTCATCCACCTATAAATACACCTCTGGGAAGACTGTAGCCCAGTAATCTCCGTAGAGCATCCTATAACTGTGTACTGCTGTAGTGTGATAACTTAGTTAGGTGGGAGTTCTAATCTTAGAGTTGGCAAATGTGTGTGTGTGTGTGTGTGTGTGTGTGTGTGTGTGTGTGTGTGTGTGTGTGTGTGTGTGTGTGTGTGTGTGTGTGTGTGTGTGTGTGTGTGAGTGTGTGTGTGTCTTTTTCTGTGTAGAGGGCAATGCTTTTTTAAGGTAGTCACACTCCCTACACTTCAAATGCTCAACTGTGGCAAGGCTGATGATATCATCCACCTAGAAATACACCTCTGGGAAGGTTGTAGCCCAGTAATCTCCATAGCTCATCCAATAAATGTGTACTGCTGTAGTGTGATATATTCATTAGGTAGGAGTTCTAATCCCAAACTTGGCAAGTGTGTGCTTGTGTGTCTTTGTCTGTGTAGAGAGTAATGAATTTTAGGGTAGTCACACTCACTACACTTCAAATGCTCAACTTTAGCAAGGCTGCTGATGTCATCCACCTAGAAATACACCTCTGGGAAGGTTATAGCCCAGTAATCTCTGTAGCACATCCTATACCCACGTACTGCTGTAGTGTGATACATTAGTTAGGTAGGAGTTCTAATCCCAGACTTAGCAAGTGTGTGTGTATTTGTGTGTGTGTCTTGTTTGACTGTGTAGGGAGCAATGCATTTTAGCCTAGCCACACTCCCTACAATTCAAATGCTCTACTTTTTCAATCCTGCTGATATCATTCATTGTGAAATACACCTTTGGGGAAGAGTTATCCAGTAATCCCCGTGGTGTGTCCTATAGCAGTTCCATGCTGTAGTATGATATAGACCTCTGTTAGGGGTTCTATAACCACACATGTCGGTTGTGGATGTTTTTTGTGTGTTTCAATGTTTGTGTAGGGAGCAATGCATTTTAGCCTAGCCAAACTCCCTACAGTTCAACTGCCCTACTTTGGCAATCCTGCTGATGTTATCCAATGTGAAATATACCTTTGGGGAAGGTGTACTCCAGTAATCGCCATGGCATGTACTATAACTGCATAGTCCTGTAGTGTAATAAACTAGTTAGGTAGGAGTTCTAATACCAGCATGACAGGTGTGTGTGTGTGTGTGTGTGTGTGTGTGTGTGTGTGTGTGTGTGTGTGTGTGTGTGTGTCTGTGTGTGTGTGTGTGTCTGTGTTTGTAACTTGTATCCTGTGTGGAGGTGGGGGTGAGTGTGTAACAACTGAGCCCAATGTGGAGCGGGTTTTGCAAATTTTTTATATGATGGCCCTAGTATATATATATCACAATGTCTACCATACAGGGATAACAGATGTGAAATAGCCGAAAGGCTGGGGTGTAGATCCATACCCATACATGTGACATCAAGGCCAGGCAAACACAGTTATCAACACCAGTATTACCCAGAGAACACTCTCAACCCATGTCTCACACACACACACACACACACACACACACACACACACACACACACACACACACACACACTTGCCTAGACAAAACCAATATGTTGGTAGTACACTGCATATTGCCCACTGATAGTAACTCTGGAGTGATTGCAGTGGGCTACAGAGGGCATGGTACCCTGTCCATCTGTCCAATAGGCATGTATATGCAGACAGTGCACCTTCCCCATTTTCCCCACTGGACACCTGCAACACCTGTGGTGCCATCAAATGTGACCTACAAAGGACATACCATGCCTGAAAACATGATCCGTATGGACAGATGCCACTGACACCAGGGAATGCTGTTAGCATGCTATCAATGTAGGTGCAGGGTAAATCTGCTGTTCATTACCTGTTCCCATCACAGGAGGCCAAGACTGGCACATCTGATGATAATCTGTGTACACAACATGGGCCAGATACCCCAGGTACATTTCCACATGTCACTGTACATGCATGTGGGAGGTGTACACATCCCAGACACCATCCATGTCAAGGACTAAAGAACACATACATGGCAAGTGATGCAAAGCATTAGCCACACGCAGTAGTCACCCAGGTGACTGGATGGTGGATACAATACTCACCTGTGTGGGCAAATCCAGAAACTACACCCCTTAGCCACAATGCAGACCATTGTTATGTGGCCTGATGCCAAGGTATACCCATCACCTAGCCTTGAATAGCCATCTGGCACAGTCAACCCCCACACAGCCATGAAGAAATGCACCCATGCATTTCAGTGCTGGCACCGTGTGTGTGTGTGTGTGTGTGTGTGTGTGTGTGTGTGTGTGTGTGTGTGTGTGTGTGTGTGTGTTGTATGATGCATATGATCACATTCACACTCACTACAACCCCCATTGGCATACTGAAGCATGCTGTCTGATGTCACACACTTCCCCATACCCTTTGCCCATATAAGCTCCGTATGACCCCTGTGGTGCATGTGATATCTGCACAGTAATGTGTTGTGGCAATATCACTAGTGATGAGTTGTATTTCTGGCCCTATCAAGTGTGTCAGTGTGTGTGCATCCCTGTGAGAGTGTGGCTGTGTTGTCGCTGGCACCTGTTCATGCGGACAGGCACGTGCATTACACCTACCGTATAGCTACCATATCCCTGTTGCAGATATCACTCACCATCACATATACATTCTGAGGGCTCCTCACCATGTAACCTATGTGCCGCATCCAATAACTGCATGGAAATGTGATAGCACTACATAGTCATCAAGGGGTTTGATGCCCTGTGCTGGTAGGTGTGTGACACAAACATGCTTAGGGTTTGCTCTCCCACCCCTCCCTGACTTGTCTTTGACTCTGTTTGCCTCTCTTGCTCCCTCTCTGGTTGATGTGGAGACCTACACCTGCTTTTCTTAGGCAGCAGCACGTGTATTTTAAGTGATGCTCCTGATCAGCTGATGGCCTCTGCCCTCCTCTAGCTGATTGCATGTGGAACAGCTGTGGTAACATTCCCATAGCCAATTGCATGGAAACACACTCCAACATCTAGGAACACCATGTTGGTGTTGGGCCTCTCCATTCCCTGTGAGCAGGAACTCGATCTGTTGTTTGGCAAACAGCATCTCAGATGGATTGGGGATTTACCTCTAACAACATACACTGTGGAAACAGGGCAACACACAGGAGGGGCATGTGCCTGACCTGACTACAGACTCTAAATGCTGCTATACTGCATTTGGAGTAATGTTGGTTTAACAGGGTGTGTGTGGATATGGCTGTCCTACATAGTGCAATACCTGCCATGTCAGTGCTCTGTGTATGAGGAATCCCCATCTGTAGGGTCATCTGCACACTGGGCAGTGTGTGGTGCCTTTGGTTTCATGTGTTACCCACAGAGCACCTATCTGTGAACTTCAGAAGGTAGTGTGAGGATTGCAGTCTGTAGATGGTGGAACCGTGACAGTTACTGACTTCATATCCCTCATAGGACATATGTTGCAACAAACCCTGTTACAACAGTAAATGTATGAGGTTATCACAGCAACATGTCAATATCGCCCCTGTGTATGTGCTTCCAGTCACACCTCTGTCAACCTTTGTACATATGTCAAGCATTAAGAGGTGCATATGTGCTGTGCACCATAATTGGTGACATCATATCTGATAACAAGCAAGTGAGATATCAGACTGCTACACATATGTACAGTAGGGGTTATATTTGGTGACATAACCTGGACATTCTGTGGGTTGTGTGTACAGTACTATGGTCTGTGTACTTATGGTGAATGTCGACAATGTGTGTAATGTTAATATGTACTTTGGCCTGTGTACAGACTGTGGTAGATGTCATTGTTCTTGGTCCTGTCCTATCTGATGTTACATGCTGCTCCACTGTATGTTACCATATCGGCTTACATGTTTTTAAGGCCATACACACACATGTCCCATACCACAGACAGGCATTGGACCACATTGTGTAGTGGCCCAGTATACGCAGGGTTTGTGTGTGAGTGGCACATATGAGGATGGTGTTGAATAGATAGTCCATATACTGCAATAATATGCTAGCGTACCATATGTGGCTGTGGCTGTGTTCACATTGGATGTAACTATGCACTGTCACACAGGTGTATCTTACCCTGTGCTGTGACATGCCTGTAGAGCCTGCTATATATGCAGGTACATGTGCATTCCCCCATAGGAAATGTAGGCCAGTATTGAGCCAGTCTGCCTGTAGCCTTTGCAGTGCTTTATTACATGCCTAGCAGCTTAATATACTTACCCAGTGAGATGTCATGTCCAGATACCTGCCAGATGTACTGCTGCTGGGCCTCCTGTAATAGTCATGTATGCCAGACAGAGCAGAGGGATGCTGTTCAGATGTATGTCAATATCTAGTGGGTAGTATGTGGCCATGGCACCTCTGTACCAGCAGTTAGTATGTGTCAGGACAGACAGGGGTGTGTGAATGCATAACCTATGGGGGCATATGTATACCAGTCATTACGTGTTATACCCATCTACATGGCTGTTAATATCCACATTGTCAAGCTTGGTCCACATGTTTTGCACTAAGGGGTTCTGTGTATACCTTTGGACTGTCCAGAGTGTGTCAGAATGTCCACATATACTGGTCAATATCTCTACTGTAGTCCACAGTAGCATTACATGCTAGCAGCAGTACTGTACTATGATGTCCTTAGGATGCCTGTCAGTAGCCAATGACGCACATGTGAAAAGCAGATGTGACCTCCCACACACACCATGTCTGTGAAGACAATCACTATTACAGTAGCAATAGTCTACTGATATACCTGCTAGACATCCCTGACATCCCCTTGCACTATGTAAGTGGGACTATAGGGGCTGAGGTAGACCTACACTCCATGCTCTGGGCATATACACATATACATATTGACATATATAGGTGGGTATGTATATGTATATAGATATACATATACACAGCCAGCTATATACATATACAGAGCAATATATGGCTACACATATACAGATAGTGATACATATGCACATATATGTATATCACGCTGCCATTCCTGCCAGCAGTTCACTGCTGTTGTATCCCCCACACATACAGTGGGGCTGGGGCCATATATGTGTGGGCTTTACCTACACCATACATGTGTGCCCATATGCACTCCAGAGGCCAGTGTATGTAACAGTGGTATATGGCCCTGTATTATTGAGTCAGGGGGTGCACCATAAATATCCTAGGCTGTTACAATATGTGGGGGTATCAGATGTGAGCTGCCTTAAGGTATCTGGATATACAGTACCATACAATTCACCTATATTGACATTACTTACATAAATTGGGTTAATGCAGGCCTACTGCCTCCTGCCATACAGACTGTATTGTTTGTCAGTGTGCTTGTGATGGTGCCAGTTATGCCTTGTTATGTAACAGTTACATCCCATTTGGTCAATTGAAGTCTTTACCACCTAGTGATTGTGTACAGAGTGTAGACAGAGGCTGCTGAACTATACACCTGCATTACTTACTGTTGATTGTTTGGTATTCTGTTGCCCAGTCTGTCTTTACTATTGTACTATTTAAAGGGCTTGGCCTGGACGGCAACAGTTGTGAACCTTTCCAGACTACTGTATTAGTATACCTGTTTCACACTTGCATTATTCTGTTTATATGGGTGTCAGTGTCTGAACAGCTATATGACAATGCATATAAATCTGTAATAGTACACAAATAATGGTTTTCCATTTCTGCAGACCTGCATGTGGTGTTTTATCATATGACCTCTCTGTGGGTATATGTTGCAGGCAACGACTGTCATTTGTATGGGTGGCTCATCCAGTCTCCACTCGTTAAAGTGTTAACTGTAGACATAGTGGCTGTTCCATATTGTGTGCACCTACTACATAAGTATCTTACTGTACATATTTCTGATTGTGTATGTGTAGTCACATGTATATATATATATATATATATATATATATATATATATATATATATATATATATATATATATATATATATATATATATATATATATATATATGAGTGTGTATGTGTGTGTGTGTGTGTGTGTGTGTGTGTGTGTAAATGTATATCTGTATCTGCATATATGTGTCTGTGTATATCTATCCTGGGGATGTTGATAGCTTCCACTATTTACATTTCCTATGGGAGCCAGACTGTACTGCATGATATGTTGCCAATACCAGCCTGACATCATACAGGTGGGATGTAGTACTGTTAACATCTTGCGCCCATATCATGTCAGGTCCTGGTTATGGGATCTGCAACACTTGGTAGTGTATTGCAGGGCAGACATGTTTGGCTGTGGAGGGTGGATATACCTATTCGTACAAGACGTATATTGTTTGGGGCCTCTCAACCCCATTAACGGTGCATGTGGACATATATGTTTTAGTTACTCTCCAATTGATATCTACACATGTATGTCCATATATACCTATATAGATATATATATATGCTTACATATATATATATATATATATATATATATATATATATATATATATATATATATATATATAGGTCTATATGTCCAAATATATATATATATATATATATATATATATATATATATATATATATATATATATATATATATATATACATATATGTAGCTTGCTGTGTATATGTTGACATATAGGTGTAGACATATATATGTGTTGATGTAGCCATTTGCATGTATATGTGTTCAGATATATTTATATATATATATATATATATATATCTACATATATATTTATATATATATATATATATATATATCTACATATATATGTATGTTGGATACAGAGTGATTAAGACACTTTAAAGCAGTTGTAAGTGGGTTTGTGTGGGTTTGTGCGGAGGTAAGCACTGCTAACTTCCGGTTACAGTTTTTTATACTCAGTTAGCTTCTGTATTGCTTAACCTGTGTAGGCATTGCTTACCTCCACTCAAACAGGCTTAAACCTGCTTACTGCTGTTTAAAAGTGCTCACTCCTGCTTACCCTGTGCTAATTTCTTTAAAAGAAAAGAAAAGAGGGTTTATAGGAAAGTAGTGAAGAAGGGGCACAAAGAGGGAAAGACAGTAGGGCAAATAGCTAGGGATGTGCAGGAAGAGTGTAGGGAAAGTCCATAGCTGACAATTTCTTCTATTGCAACAGCTGTGCATATACACTGAATTTGGAGGTAGGTTTGGACACTCAAACCCCTGGGAGAGGGGTGAGGACAACAAGAATAAGTTGTGATGCCAATTAGACCAGATTACATGTGTCCAGTGGACACTTGTGTGAAATGGACAGCTATGTATGGGGCGAGATTTTTTTTTTTTTTGGAACAGATTGCCCTTTTTTTTTTCAGGTGAGAGTGGGATGTTGGAGAGGGGTAGTAGGTATATTTGGGGAGGTAGGTTGTGTAGGTTAACAGACAAGACAAACAAGATGCATACAGGGGCTGTATATGACACATGTGGGGGGTAAACACCTTGATGGGGAGGGGTGTTGGGATATCAGAAGCCCACAAGCCCCCTAGTGGTAACAGTGGGACTGAGGTCCCCACCCTTGAGCAGTCACCACTGCACCTTCACAGCTCTGAAGGTGGCTGTGCTGGGGGCTGAGTCGCAGAGCCAGGCTGACTTTCTAATCACAACACGTGGCCCTTGAGCTGGCGTAGAAGATCACCAAACTGCTCGTTGATCACTCTACACCACAACCCCAACCTGGCGACGGGTGAGAGGTGCCTGTCCGCGCCCACTCCCGGGGGGGGGGGCGAGCCTCATCCCCTGAGGTGGTTCCACCCAAAGTGGTGCAGGACCAATGGACAAGGAGGTCCCGGGTTGGGCCTCAGACATGCTGGTGCCCAGTGCCATGACCAGCTGAGGTGGGACAGGTGGGTCCACTGGGACCGGCCTTCCCAAGTGTGCTGTAGTGTTTACATTTCATCATCATTTGTGGGTTAGTAATAGTCAACACATTCCAGGGTTAGGTATAACACCATGCATAGATATTCCCATTAACCCAGACACCAGATACGGAACAGTTGCATAGCAAACAAAACACATGCATATATGGAACCACAGTGGTAATAAGAACAGCATGCAGGTGCATTGATGGGATCATGCCACCAATGTTGAAATAATTCAATATAGCACATGCATGGGAACCATTAACATTTTATCAAACAATTGGACATTATCAGAGCATAGGTGTCACTACATACCAGTTGGGTAGGGTATGTTGATTATTGTTGGAGATATGGTGGGGGGGGGGATGAAAGATGTCAATAAGCAACTAGTATATTCCTGTAGTCCATACTACTTTCCTAGTCAGTGCTGTTATCTGTACCTTACAAGTCTTACTACACTACCCTGTAGCCTTAGTTTGGACAGTGATATGGCTGTTGTCATCATAACTATCTGTTTGTACACATACTCCCGGATTCCGTGTTGATATTTTGCACTATGCTATCCAACTTTTTCTGCACAGATGCTGGCCATGTGTTGACCATATGCTGGTGTGCCGGGACATATGTAGAATATTGCTCTCTTCCACCTTTAGTGACCTGACACACACATATACATGCTTTCCTACACAGTTATATTATGTAGCACAGTGTGGGTGACAGTGACCAGTGATACTTTATTATTCAGAGAAACTGCAACACTCACAGTTCCCTACAATACCAGAGTGAACAGTACTAGTACAGGTTATAATGTTCTGTATTTCACAGCACAGTGTTTGTATCCAATGTACCTGTGTACAATGTTTGTTAGCACTACCTGACTGTTGCCACACAAAGTTCCCGATTACACATTAGTATCATGCACATACATGTCACTGTTACTGTACACACTCTGGACACAGCTTCACAACATGGGAGTGTAGATAGGACATATTTGACATATTACTCTCCTAACAGTTTTGAGGTTTGCTACAGTGACAGGTGTGTTCTCATAGATGTTTGCCAATCACTTGTATTCCCTGTTTGCTGGCTAAATATCTGGGATCATCCCACAGACTTACCAGGGGGACAGGCAGCAGATATGGGCACATATACTGGACATTCTGGCCTCATCTGTACAGTTGTGGGGTATGAATCTGTATGCAGCCTAATTCCACTCCCAGGATTCAGACCATGGCTGTGTCTGCTACAACTTAAACACTGTCCATCACAGTTGTGTCTGCTATATAGATATTGATGTATATCTCCTATCTGCTTTCTGTCTTATTAATCCCCTGTGCATTTGCATTCTGACCTTGTATTACAACACTCATACAGACTTCCTAGACAGTTTTATGTTGTAGGACAGAGTGGGCAACAGTGATGTGTAATACCTCATTATTCAGAGCAACTGCATATCATTCTTGTATTTCTGGGCACAGTGTTGGTATCTGACAGACCTGTGGGAGGAATGTTTATTAGCACTACCTGAATGTTCCCACACACAGTACCAGATTCCACATTACTATTATGCACATACATCTCACTCTGTTACTGTACACTCTGACCACAGCTTGATAAGTTGGGGTGTAAATGGGAAATGCGTGGCTTCTTAATCACTTAAGGTATTGGGGAGTTGCTAGTGTGCCAGCTTTGTTCTCATAGCTGTGTGTCAATCAGTTGTATTTCCTGTTTGCTGCCTATACGTCTGGGATAATCCCACTGATTTCCCAGGGGGACAGGTTGAGAGGCAACATGTACTGGCCACTTTAATAGACATTCTGGACATATCTGTACAGTTGTGGGGAATTATTCTGTATGCAGACTACTACCACTGGCCGGATTCGAACCATGGCTGTGTGTGCTAAAAATACAACAGTTCACAGCCCAGTTGCATGAACTATTTGGTTTTTGCTGTTTGTATTTTCCCTGTTTACTGTCTATGTGTCTCTCAGTTGTACTAAATGGCCTCTGGGGATTACACCTGTCATATAAAGGTATTCCTACACATTCATTTTATGGCGCACAGTGTGGGTAACAGTGCTTAATACTACAGTACTATTACATGATTGCATATCTACATTATCGTATGATACCCGGATATACACATGCAGACCAGCAGTTAGACCTGTTTTGTCAGGTTATTACACTTTTATTGACTTACAAACAATATGAGACTCTTACTGCCATATTCTGTAGTGTATGCAGAGCTTGCCTTGAACAATACAGTTTTTATACTAGCAATTAATTTACTACTACTTTTATTTTTATTTCCTATGACAGTAAATGCATGAGTATTACTGACCTGCCTCACATCGCATCCTTGCCAGGCAACTGATGTGGGCCTCCTGGTTCACGGCCCACTCCATTGCAGCTGTGGGTGACATAAGAGGAATATTTAGCCATACCTATCCATGATATACCTGAGCTGGCAATTATTACACACATACTGGGGTGATACTTACACATGTCTGGAACATCCCCTGATGCTCTAGCCTCTTGGAACCACTCCTCCAAGAGGTCCCCCTTACAGCGCTTCAGGTCGGCATAGTGGTGCCTGACCTGCTTACCATTTCGGGGTTTGCCAGTAGCACTGGTGAGGTCGTGGGTGAGATGGTCCCAGGCCTCCTACTTATATTGGGAGCCCTGGTACTGGCCTAGCAGCAGTCTCTGAGCGTCATCTTTAAATAGTAGTCTTGCCATGACCTTGGACTCCTGGATGCACCAGTGCTGCACCCGGAAGCACACACCTTCTTCCCTTACTGCCATAGTGCTTGCAAGGGGAAGCTACTACCAGTTATGAGATGTATTCCCACCTCTTGGGTTTAAGTAGGGCCAATTTCACGCACTTTTTCATGATTGGCCAGTTTTGAAAAGGCTATGCTATGGGCAAACCTGTGTACCTAGGGTTGTCATTGTTTAAAGGGGTATACCACTGGGCACATTGATTTAGCTGGTCTACACATTGCTTACACCTCCTATGCTGGCTTGGGCAATGCTTAGCATCGCTCACATTAGACTTTGCATTATATTTCCTTTTGGGCATTGATTTCTTTATTTATTGCATCTTATATATCTGCCAGGTATCCACAATTAATGTGTATGTACACTCTATGGAGTCCTTGTGTTTTATTGGGGACTTCAACTCTCTGTTACAGTTACACCTCACTTCTGGGCTTACTGCTGTACTCCAGTTCACATATTTATGTTATGTAGTGAGTTATGGAACATATAACTGCATACTGATTCCTTTCACAGGTTCAGTTTGTTTTTACTATGGTGAGGACTTGTTTGCTGATACCTCATTCTTCTATACTTCTGTGATGGCTTGGTGGTTAACTACTGTAACTATGGTGTATGGGTTCCTTGATATGAGACCTGCATAGTTGTTTATTTTGTTGATGTCCAGTACAAGGGCCGTTGGATACAGAGTGATTAAGGCACTTTTGAGGATTTGTAGATGGTAAGCACTGCTAACCCGCTGTTACATCTGCTTACAGAGAGTTAGCTTTGCAATTGCTTAATCAGTGTAGGCATTGCTTACCACCACGCAAACAGGCTTACGCCCACTAACTAGTGCTTAAATATGCTTACTACTGTTTATTTGTGCTTAAATCTGCTTACTAGTAATTATTCATTATGACACTGACACCTCACATGTGTACTCCAGTTCACATATTTATGTTATGTAGTGGGTTATGGAACATATAACTGCATACTAATTCCTTTCACAGGTTCAGTTTGGTTTTACTGTGGTGAAGACTTGCTTGCTGATACCTCATTCATCTATACTTCTTTGATGGCTTGGTGGTTAACTACTGTAATTATGGTGTATGGGGTCCTGGGTTTGAGACCTGCATTGTTGTTTATTTTGTTGATGGCCAGAACAAGGGCCGTTGGATACAGAGTAGTTAAGGCACTTTTGAGCATTTGTAGATGGTAAGCACTGCTAACCTCCTGTTACATCTGCTTACAAAGAGTTAGCTTTACAATTGCTTAACCAGTATAGGCATTGCTTACCACAGCGCACACTGGCTTACGCCCGCTAACTAGTGCTTAAATATGCTTACTACTGCTTATTTGTGCTTAAACCTGCTTACTAGTGCCTTATTCATTATGACACTGACACCTCACGTGCATTTACTGCAGTACTCCATTTCATAAAAATATGTTATTTAGTGGGTTATGCAACATAAATATTACTCATAACGTGCTTTGCCATGGAAAATTGAATCTGCTGCAGTGGGACTTGAACCAGGAATGCCTGCTTATAAGGCAAATGCTCTGCCTACTACACTATTGCTATGCTGCTTCACTTGTATATATATATATCTTCCTTGTTATCCACTTCAGCCATTTAAGCTACATTAACTGTAGCTAAGCGATGGGCACCTATGGTTAGCTTTAATTAGATTTTTAAAAAAATGGGTTTCTTCATTTTATTTATATGTAATGTTGCTGTTGTACACATGGGGGACTGTTGGTGGGGATATGCGGACACCTATGAGCGGTCCCACTCATTTCTTACCCCTTTCTGCTGTTCTGCATTGTCGGGGTGTGTATATTCTGAGGGCTCTGCTCTCAGACATGCCTCCTGCACTCTTACATGCTCCATGTAAGATTAGGAGCTCAGGCAATGTGTCTCATTATTATGTATGGCTCGCTGCCATTCTGCTCCTAAACGGTCGCTTCCATGCAGGACTAAGCTAGTCCTGCAAGGATGATTAGTAAATCCGGAGGGTCTGTTTTTCACTAAAAACCTTTCCATGATCTATATCTATATATATATATATATATATATATATATATATATATATATATATATATATATATATATATATATATATATAAATATATATATATATATATATATATATATATATAAAATTATAATATATATATATATATATATAATAAAAGAGCACACACACACACACACACACACACACACTCACACACTCACACACTCACACACACAAAGATATAGCAAACACTGAGTTGCACTTCAGTGAAGCTCAACTTGACACTACCTCTCCTACAGGTAAAGGATCGTGACTCAGCTGAATGTAACTGATTAAGGCAAAATTGTAAACTCCATGTAGCCATCCTTATCACAACCATATATATATATATATATATATATATATATATATATATATATAAAAATATGAATCTACTTCACAAGCTTGAAGTTTCAAAACATGAACTGCAAAGGGTCGAGACCATAAGACTGAAGTTTTGAAACTTTGAACTTGTAATATAAAAAAAAAATAAAATAAAAACATTTTTTTTTTTACATTTTTGCAAGGGGGCAAGCCCCCTGAACCCCACACCCTGTGCTAAATCAATATACCACCTCTGAGATCATACTACAGTGAGGAATATGGTAAATTTCCCATTTTGTGCTGTAGGGCGATCTCCGTTGAAAACGTTCAAACTTATGGTCTTTAACATTTGGAGTTTCGTTTTGACTTCTTGCTTGTGAAGGAATCCATATATATGTATATGTATATATGTGTTTGATATATATCTATCTATATATATATATATATATATATATATATATATATATATATATATATGTGTGTGTGTGTGTGTGTGTGTGTGTCTACTTTTACTTACTGAAATTACATTACTTCAAATTCCAAACAGATGAGTCCACTTCAGCAAACTTCCACTTTATCGAATGTATAGACTACCGAAATCCTATCCCTGGGAAATGAACAACTTGACCACCAGGTAAAAAAAAAAAAACTAAACGGAAACAAATTCACCCCTCTCAAATAGGGGGCTTAGCCCCCCCACACCCCCTCCTTAAATATACCAACTCCGAGATTGCACTGCACTGGGGAAAAGGGCAAAGTTCACCCTGGTGGCCAAGTGGTTCATTTCCCAAGGAAAGGATTTCAGTAGTCTGTATGTTCAATAAAGTGGATGTTCCCTGAAGTGGAGTCGGCTGTTTGGAATTCAAAGTGCAATTTTAGAAGTAGACCCATATATATATATATATATATATATATATATATATATATATATATATGTGTGTGTGTGTGTGTGTGTGTGTGTGTGTGTGTGTGTGTGTGTGTGTGAGTGTGTGTGTGTGTGTGTGTGTGTGTGTGTAGGGTCTATATTATAACAATGAACGATCAAATGATTGAACGTTGTTATATCGAACTATAAAGTTCGAATTCAGAAGGCATCGAACAACCAGAACAGCGATTTATTCCCAGGGAAAAAAATCGCTGTTCCCAAAAAAAAAAAAAAAAAATTAATACATTACATAATGCATAAAGTGCCCCCCACACCCCCCTACTTAAATATACCAACTCTGAGATTGCACTACTGTGCCAAAAATGGCAAAGTGACGAAGCAGCCAAGCGACTTCTTTCCCAGGGAAAAAATTTGCTTATATGCCACTTCGTCATTTTGCCTTTTCGACATTTCAAGTTCGACCAAGATGCATTCGACAAAATGTATCTTCGGTTATCTGATAGGAACCCTGTATATATGTATATATGTATATTATTCATATGGTATTGTCTGAATAACTATGTTTGGTCTGGATAATACTTACATGCACATAACATATTCAGATATTAAACCTAATATTCAAAACTTTTTTTTTGTCTGGAAACAGCAGAATCATGAGTAAGTTAATGGTTAAAACATAATGTGTACTTGCTTAGTAGATATTCTAATTTCTCTTCAGGGTCTTGAATAAGGGAGAGAAGGGTTTGCATATGCAAGCAATATGGCTCATGCAGAAATGTGTGTATATATATATATATATATATATATATATATATATATATATATATGCATGTAAGTATGTAAACCGTCTGGGGTAAAGCTTTCTGTATAATCAAGCTGTAAACAGCATAAAACTCCTGCATGGTTTGGCATGACTTTCTTCATAGCTATGTTGTGTCTATTCATCCTAAGTTTAGACAGGAGAAACACAATGGAAAATATAAAGCACACGGTAGCTCAGTGTTCTTTGGTCATCTAGAAGTTGAAATCAATCATAAATCCTGGAGGAATGGGCTAGTTATAATGTTAAAGGTTTATGAAAAGGTGAGTGGAACATATGTTTTTTTCTATATGTTGCTTTAAAAAGGTATTACAAATTTTCTTAAAATTGTAGTGAAATCAGGTCACATGCTTTAAGAGGTGGGATTTTTAGCACTGCATTTAAAAAAAAAATTAAGAAAATAATGGCCAGATAGGGCAGTATAGCTCTATTGAATGTATGTGTTTATCATCAGTGCTCTGTTTGTGGGTATGTGGGTGAGTGTGACTGCATCATGATTACAAAACTGTTGATAGTGTTTTTACTATAACAATATATGAAATGCATTCTAAGCTTTCACAAATTTGGAAAGTGTTTCACTACTGGATATATAAACAATATAACCCAACTTTTGAAGAAGATATTGATGACAAAGATAAAGAGAGAAGGTGGGTATTGTTTACTTTGGTATGAAAAAATTTGCTTCTATTATGATGTGCATTTTTTGTTTTCATTTAAATTTCTCCAACTATATGTACATGTGTATGAACTTTACAAACTAAGTGGCTCTGCTTACCAGTCATAGCTCTCAACTGTCCAGATTTTGGCAGAATGTCCAGATTTTTGCCTCATATTTTTGGTCTGTTTCTCAAAAAATGTGTAGTTTTCTGGCAAATCACTGGGATGATCAGTGGATTGAAGTCACTAAATAATGACATACATTTGAGTTTCTGACTTCATATCATTCAGAAAAAATGTATGCTAACACAAATCATGTTATTCTAACAACTTTCTAAATTTATAAGAGCAACATTTAAAATATGTCCCTATTTTTGGGCCTTTAACCCCCCCCCATTATGTCAGGCTTTGTCTAGACATCTTGTGATAAGAGATTGAGAGGTATGCCTGAGATCTACAAAATATGTCTCTGAAAAGAACATATGTAAGAAACACAAAATAACTGAGTGACTTATCTGACTTAGTCTACATATGAATGACACATTTAAATTACTTGAGCAATTTGGCCTGTAGCACCACAGTGACCGAGCTGGAGACAATCAAGTGTAAACGCGAAGTAAGGCATCATGGATTATGCAAATTAAGCACGTCTGCTTCTCTGAAGTTTTCACAAGGAGCTTAATGGTGCAGAATAATGACTCAAAGAAAAGCTTTACTGCACTACAAAAGTGTATCATATTTTGATAGTGTACACCCATTGATGCCTGTTCACACAACAGTAGTAGCAGCAGGTAAGTATTGTGCATCCACGAAAGCATTGCATGTCTTCATGGGGGGATCACAATCATGGTTACTTTTATCTGCACATTGTTCAGTTCCAAGACATACTAATGAGCCACTAATGAACTTTTGCTCAATGCTTTCATGTCTCTGAATCACTGCCCTAATAGCATTACTGCAACATTTTCTCTTGAGTCCTGCCCGTAGGGTTTTTCTAAAATACAATGTATTTAACCACTTCTACAGGACTGATACCAGGAGTTCATCTATATTAAATAGGGTATTAGCATCAGACTTCCATTTCTGTAAGAGCTACCACTGCCTTACACTCACATTTCTCAATATTTGGGAATTAAAAGCATTTGTCTTTGATTGTTTGCAAGGACAGGTGCCTCCAGAGTCCATGGAAAAAGCTGTGGTTCAATTGCCTATCTTTGGGTACTTGGCCCCCATTGCCACTCAAGTGTCAGCCTGAAATGAGTTAATCCAAAATGATTATTTATAAAATCAAAAACTACTGAATCAGTTTTGACATCTAGCTACAAAGAATGTTTTCATTCTTTTTGTGTATTATATCTACATTTAATAACAAGTGATGTCTCTGATATTTCCTTTCTGGAAATAATTACCTGCTGATATGTGATTTGATAAGAATGTCTATCTTCGACTTGGACTACACTTACACTGATGTCTGAAGTATACCTGATAAAGTTATGACTGACAGGTAGAATATTAGCATGAGTAATGGATTATTAGTGAAATATAACATATTCCTACCTCTCAACTGTCAAGAATTTCGCACAATGTCCAGATTTTTCACCTATATTTTTGGTCTGTTCCTCAAAATTTGTGGTTTTGTGGGAAATCATTGAGGACTGAAGTCACTATAGACAGACATTTGAGTTTCAGACTTCATATCCTTCAGTAAGTGCATGTAGACACAAACCTTTTATTGTAGCAACTTTCTAAGTTTATAAAGGCAATATCTAAAATCAGTCCCCATTTCTGGGTCATTGTCCCCCAATCATTTTTGGCTTTTTCCAGATTAATTGTGCAAAGAGGTTGAGAGGTACGAGTCCATATTCCATCAGTGGAGGAGTCTGAGTTTGCATGAATAAACATATTTTTGCAGTATTCAGGAAGAATAGCTGTCAAAGGAGATAAATTAAATGTTTTTTAGTGAGACTGTGAGCTGTTATCAAACTTCTTCCTGTGGTCTGCAGTTTGATTCACTCAGCCACCATTTGCCAACTGTGACTCTTATGAAGTCAGTTAACCACTTCTCCTGGGTCACCTCTGAAAAAGGACACTTGTGCCCATTTGGCTTACCCACTTTTAACAACTAATTAAAATAAAAAAGATTAAAAAATTGCCTATTTCATGGTGGTTGGTAGCATATGGGAGTTTCATGTAGGCATTCGCTCAAGATCATGTTTGTGAGGGGCAGGCTGTTGGTCATAGAGACTATCATCATATATGGCAGAGATGACCATGGACTAGGAATACATATGATGCTGTGTGGAAATGTAGCTTTAAATCTAGATGAGTGTGGGGGATAAGCCCCCCTGCATGGCATATAACCTGACCTGCATTTAAATGAGGACGTGATTTGTCAGGAGTGCTATATTGGTGATTTTGATTGTTCATTATTGCCGATTTCTTTAATAAGCTCAGTAACCTCCTACTCTTTGTCTGTATTACAAGATGGCAAACTTTTAGAATGGTACATAAAGTGGTACTGCTTTCCTTTCATGTGGAAATTTTTTTTGTTATATATGTTTGGGGTAGGTTAACAGTGGTGATATGACTGTGAGGGATGAACTAACTGAAAAAATGAGATGTGTGTTACTATTAAATGACTATACATGTGCTGAACAAGCTACCATAAAGATGAAACCCACCCATACTGAGTCATTTTTTTGGTTAATGAATCAAATGAGAAGTATCATTAGGTGTTTCAGGTTTCAGCTGAGTGAAATGCTGATTTTGGCATCCCTAGTTATTGTCAAAAGTAATAATGCTAGTCTGTCAACCAGTTAGTACAAGCCAGTCATAAACATAAACAAGTTGAAAACACAGAGTGGCAACACATCATGAAAATCCCTGGGATTCAGCAAGCTCTGCACGGCGTGCAGGAATAGTGCAGGAGCTGCTGGAGGCAATATGGCCACCGAGAGATCCAGAAACAAGCTCCCGGGATGTGCATGAGTGCTCCTGCATTATTCCTGCACAGACACAGCTCCTGTATGCAAATTACCCCATTTGCAGGTGAAAACCATGCAAATGAGGTGAATTTGCGATCAAGGAAGCTGGCAGCCAGCTGTGCAGGACTAGTGTAATCTGAAGAAATGTACTTGGTTAGTAACCGAGTACATTTCTGCAAACTACAAAATGGAGCCATGACAGCTCCAAATAAAGGGTGTATATAATATGTAAAGCATGCCATTGGCCAAATATATAGCCATTGGCATGGAAAACAGTTGCAAAAATAAAAAAAATAACTTTTATTTATTTTTTTTGGTCAGTTTCGATTATTTAAGCATAGGGCAGCGGCGAGCAAATGGGATCAGCCTGAAAATTAAAAAAAAGTGAAAAAAGCATTCTATCCAAAATCACAATTTTGCCATTATATTCAATGGCAGGCAGAAGACAACATGGCCAGTGAATAGTGGTTGCTAAGGGGGAAGGCTCAGTGTCAGACTTGTAACTAGGCATTAGCAGGCAATCCTATGCAAATGAGGGGAATGATAATGAATCCCAGATTCCCCCTCATGGCTAGCCTGCACCCAACCATGTAGGTGCAGGAAGACCATGGTGCTAGCCTAAAAGGTAGCTGACGTCATAGAGGGGTGTGTCAGGTATACTGTAAGCTTATTGGAGCCCTGTGGCTCAGGTTTGCCCTTAGCTTAGCAGAGCTAAGCAAGGGGGTGTGTCTGAAGCTGTCAAGCACTCTTTACATTGCCTAAGTGGGTGTGCTTGCCTCGCACTGTGCTTTAAACAAAAAAAAAAAAGTAAAGCAGGAAATAGCAGCTCCATGCACATCTGAGCACTGTGTTTGTGCAGTGCACCTCGGGGCTTAAACAGGAAGGCAATGGGAAGGGAAAACAGCAATAGGAAGGTAATCAAGGAGAACTAGCATAGCTTTCAGGTGAAATGTATCAGAATCAGCCAATTACACAGGCAGGAGCCCAGCACACTACTATGAGCTAAGCAAACATCTTTCCCTCTGGTTTTTCCCACAAACTCTACACCACCGGTGTACGCAAGCATGGAAATTTTACCTAACAAAAGCAACAAAATGATAGGGGCTGCATTAGTTCTCATAAATCAACATGTGGAAGAGGCTGAGGATGGTGAGGATGAGAATGCTGATGACCAACCCACAGCGAGGAGAAGGCGAAGAGTGTACATACCCAGGGTAACCTACCAGGGGCTACAGGAGCTGGTGATAGTGGAGCACTATAAGGTAGACAGGGACCTCCTACAGTAAACTGTTGAGCTGTGCCGGCCATGCCTCACACAAAGAACCAACAGAGGGGAGCCCATCCCAGTGGATACCAAAGTATGTGTAGGCCTAAGAATACAAGCCACAGGTACCTTCCAAAGGCCAACTTGGAATATCATGGGGATTTCATAGGCATCAGCATCCAGGGTACTCCACCAGTTCCTGGATGCCATGTCAGCACATGCCGGTGAGTACATATATTTCCACAACAGCTGTGAGGCATTGACCAGCAATATGCGTTTCTTCCACCAAATTGCAGAATACTCTGAGATAGTGGGTGCTATAGACTGCACGCACATATACATCAAAGCACAACCTGGTGAGCAGGATAGAGTCTATATCAACCACAAGGGCTTCCCCTCCATCAACCACCAGGTCATGTGCAATGCCCAGGTCATTATAATGAATGTGTGTGCTGGCTGCCCTGGAAGCTATCACGACTCCCACATCTGGCATATGACGCAGCTGTACCAGAGATTTGCCAATGGGGACATCCCTTATGGCCACCTAGTGGGGGATGCTGGTTATGCACTGGAGCTGTGGCTGATGACACCCATCAGAAATGCACACACACCTGAACAAGAACTCCATAACGAGGCACACGCACAGACCAGAATCATAATAGAGCATGTGTTTGGGATTCTCAAGTCATGGTTCCGCTGCCTTGACACATCCAGTGGAGCCTTGCAGTACTCTCCAGATACATGTACACAAATGTTCATAATATGTGCCATGCTACACAATATGATCCTGCGGAAACAGCTGCAGCAGAAACAGCACTGGGCAGGGAGACACAGCCCCCCACTATTGCCAAGGCCATCACAGGCACAGAGTGACTTGGAGGAGGAATTACTTGAGCCTGCCCCTGTAGGCAGAAGGACCCATTTTACCCAGGCCTTGGCAAAGAGGCAATGCATATCACATATATAGGGAATGACACCTCTCTCTGACTCGCACATACAGTAAAAGGGATGCCAAACATGACACTACCTGTGCCTTACCATGTATAGGCAGTGTACTGTGTGCATCCGACATAGTCAGCGCTTCAGCACCATCTGCAGTACTGGCCCAGGCACATGGCAGGGCCACACAGCCCCTCACCATTGCCAAGACCTGCACAGGCACAGAGTGGCTCAGAGGAGGAACAGGCATGCTCAGTATGCACAGGCCTTGGCAAAGAGGCAGCGCATAGCACATACACTGACACGGTAGGAACCCAGGGAATGACACCTCACTCTGACTCGCACATACAGTAAAAGGGATGCCAAACATGACCTGTGCTTCGCCATGTATAGGGAGTGTGTTATATGCATCCGACATAGTCGGCCCTCCAGCACCATCCTCAATACAGGCACAGCCACAAGGTAAGTCACTCTCCCTATCAATTGCTGAATGGAGTAGTATGTTTTGTTACTTGTATCTATGGTATGGATGTGAGCATGCAAGGGAATCGGGTGGCTGAATGGGATGCCAGCAGATAGTAGACACCTATAGTGGCAGCATGAAATCTGTAACAAATACTGGTGTCACCATAGTAGCCAGACAAGTTGACAAAATCCACTGCAGGAAATGTGGTAGGCTAGATGTGTATCCATGGGACACACACATGCCAGTTAGGGAGGCTCACATACCCATAAACAGTCTCAACCCGCAGGACAGGTGTAGACAAACACAAACAAAGGCTGTGCTAAGGCCTCTGATTTATGGCTATGGAGAACAACCCCCCTCCAGACCTACACAGACAGACTACAACAGGTCAGGCAGTGGGATGTTAGTTCTGAAGGGTAAGAAGTCTGAAACTGAAATGTAGGTCAATAAAACCTAGGAACAGTAGTACACTGATATGTCTCTAGTCTGCATGATAAGTCAGAATACAGAATGAAATGGAGTACCTGAAATACCAGTACAGTCATAGCAAATGTGTGCAGTTGTCAGGTGTGCCCCCCCCTTCACAATCCTATGTAGAACTGTAGTAACCTGTATGTGTAGGTATAATAACAGTGAAGCACAGATTACCTGAGCTGGCCAAAGTAGCAGGATAGATTGTAGCATGTGTACAATATGCAGGGCTGCGTGTGTTAGGTTGGTGTGTATTGTGTATGGTGTGAGAGTGTTCATCATGTAGGCATGGTGAGGTTTGTCTTGGTGGCCATTGACCAGTACTGCCGATGACAGGGCCAAGTTCTCACAACTGCAGTGCCAAACACAATGCATCCCAGCAAAACACATTCCAGCAGTAAGCCATAGTAAATGTTTAGATGCAATATCTGTCACCATCTGAAAGACGGACATGGCATGAATGCGGGCCCAGACATGCAAACAGTACACAGATGGAAGTACCCCAGACAGACAGTGTGTAATATGTTACTGTCAAATGGACACACCTTTGGAATTGCACATACAGGTTAGCAGCACATTAGTTGGGTTTGTAGTATGGAATACCGATGTTGTCTGGCCAAACACTGGCAGACCACAAAGGTCACAGATATGAAGTACTGAGAAACTGCTGATGTCCCTGCACAAGCCAGCATAAGTGGAATGCCCCACTTATATCTGTGAGTCAGATGCAAGTAGCGTCCATAACACACATGCACCCAGCTCACCCCACCATCACCCACAGGTACCTCACAGGTCTTATCCCTGCTGTTGGGAATGAGTACAATATGACCCCCACTTCTGTATGGAAATAGCCACAGAATTCAGCATGCTGAAGAGATGTCCCATGCAGGTGTGTCCCTAGCTGTAAGCAGCACCCTGCCAGCATCCACACCACTGGATCAATAATGACAGAAATTATTGACCTTAACACCTTGCACACCTACCCTGTCACCCCAGGGGAATATAGTGGCTTGTATTCTGGGACATTAGGAGTGACACAATGCAACAGCTTGCTACAGCTGGCCTGCATCACTACCAAATGCCCTACGGTCCTCTGCCAAAGGCCTGTATCTCACCCGTACTGCCAATCTATGTTATGTCATGGACTCCCAAATAGCAACATAGCACAGTCCACAGAACCCAAATGAAAGGCCATGTCGACAAATCCCAGTAACATGTCCACCATGTCCTACTGCATGAACTGTGGACCAACACCAAATTACTGCTGGGATGAAGTGATAACTATAGGAAACTTATCAGATAATGTTAGCATAATGTTTGAAAGAGGATAGAATAATAGAGGGGGGTAGGAGCATGGACAAATTGGAGTGTGTGAAGTCTGAAACTCAGCTGTGTGCACATACTATCCCTGCCTGCAAACACAGGAATTGGTGGCTAAAAACCTGCTTGTAAACCACAATGTGAAGGGGTAATGGCCAGAAATATGACCCTTGCCTCTGGGTAACCTGTGTGAATCTGTACAGCTGTGAGGTATGGCCACAGCAGGATATGGACATACTGTCATGTTGATGGATGTACAAGCATGGGATCCTCAGCCACCACTGTACCAAGGTGCTGAACCATTTACACAGACCCATCAGCAAGTGTCAGCAGCTTCCCCTCCAGAATGGCATGATTGTGCAAGAATATGTAGGCTGCAGACCACAATATTGGATACAGCTGCATTCACCCTGTGTTCCCCAGGAAATTACTGCTAGCAAATATGTATACCTGACAGTAGTTGATGACATAAAACATCACAGTGTACAACAGTACATATGTCTGAATATCTCTGCTAACACCAAAATCATGTAGCAGAAGCAGCACAGACACAATTACCTACAGTAACCCACTATCCTTTACCCATTTTCACCCCATATTGTCAACCGATCTACAGATATCCCACAGAAACAGGTTGCTAGCTGTAGGTAAAAGCCTGCACTGGAGTACAACCTACCTGGAATGGATTCACACATTCAATACAGAAGGTCATACTGGGCATGTTCCCACACTTAGAGAAACGAAGCCCATGCCTGACAACAAAATACTGAAAGGTCATAATGGGCATGCTCCCACACTTAAAGAAATGAAGCCCATGTCTGGCAACAAAAGTGAACTATACATATCTGACAGTCACAGATGTTTGTTCACATACTCTATATTGCACACCAGTCATGCTTTGCATACACATTGAATAGGAATACACACATATATCCAAGGACAACACACTATAATAGGCCAAAACATACATAGATGTGTGGAAGAGAGTGACAGACAGTGACATAGAGCCTCCCATCATGTGGCCTGTCCCACCCAGTACACATCCAATTGGCTAAAACCACATGATGTGCAAATGTCAATTACTGTAAACATTTGCCTCTGGTATCCTTCAGCACTATAGTGTCTGTGGTGCTTGTGATTGTGTAACATGACTGTACAAGTCAATATTCATCTAGCAGTTGTATACACGTACCTGTGAAATATAAACCTGTGTGTGCCTGAGTGTTGTGCGTCTGCTTCCAGATGAATGGTTTATGGCCTATGCACACACACTGCACTCCCCATTGCCCCACTTTGGCAGGGCTGCTGATGTCATTCATTTTGAAATACACCCTTGGGGAAGGAATAACCTAGTAAGCTCTGTGGTGTGTGCTATAACTGTGTAATGATGTACTAGTTAGGTAGGAGTTCTATTCCCTGACATGACAACTGTAAAACTTGTGTTTGTCTGTGTAGGGAACAATGCTTTTGAGGCCATTCACACTCACTACAATTTCCATTGCCCTACTTTGGCAGGGCTGCTATCATTCACTTTGAAATGCACTTTTGGGGAAGGAGTAGCCCTATAAGCTTGGTGGTGTGTGCTATAACTGTGTAATGCTGTAGTGTGACGTACTAGTTAGGTAGGAGTTCTCTTCCCAGACATAACAACTGTCAATCTTTATGTGTGTTTGACTGTTTAGGGATCAATGCTTTTTGAGGCCATTCACACTCACTACAATTTTCATTGCCCTACTTTGCCAGGGCTGCTGAAGTCATTCACTTTGAAATACACATTTATTGAAAGAGTATCTCAGGTAAGCTCTGTGGTGCATGCTATCAATGTGTAATGCTGTAGCGTGATGTACTAGTTAGGTAGGAGTTCTAATCCCAGACATGGCAACTGTAAATCTTTGTGTGTTTGTTTGTCTGTGTAGGGATCAATGCTTTTGAAGCCATTCACAGTCACTACAACTTCCATTGCCCTTCTCTGGCAGGGCTGCTGATGTTATTCACGTTGAAATACACCTTTGGGGAAGGAGTAGCTTAATAAGCTCCATGGTACATGTTATAACTGCATAATGCTGTAGCGTGATGTACTAATTAGGTGGGAGTTTAGACATGACAACTGTAAAACTTTATGTGTGTGTTTGTTTGTCTGTGTAGGGATCAATGCTTTTGAGGCCATTCACAGTCACTACAACTTCCATTGCCCTACTTTGGCAAGCCTGCTGTCATTCACTTTGAAATACACCTTTGGGGAAAGAGTAGCCCAGTAAGCTCCATGGTGTGTGTTATTACTGTGTAATACTGTAGTGTAATGTACTAGTTAGATAGGAGTTCAAATCCCAGACATGGCAATTGTAAATCTTTGTCTGTGTGTTTGTTTGTCTGTGTAGGGATCAATGCTTTTGAGGCCATTCACAGTCACTACAACTTTCATTGCCCTACTTTGGCAAGCCTGCTGATGTCATTTGATAGAGATTGTATAAATTAAAATGCTTTCCCCAAAATTATTCTGTGTGTGCAGTAAAAGAAAATATGGGTTGCTTTGCAAGAACAGTTAATTTCTTGTAAATGTTCAACTTAGATATTAATACCATATAGCTGTGGGCTTACTCTAAATGCATCCTGTTATAGAAAAACAGAAGTTGACTTTCTTTGATCTTTGAAATGCAGAAATAAATAAAATAAAATACAGACACTTCAAGTGATGCAAAGATGACGTGGAGAGCCTTTTTGTGAAGTCTTCAGATACTGCAAAACCAAAGGACATAAATCATGCAAACCAGAAGAACAAGTCACAAGGACATTAAAAATAACATTGGTTGACATTTAAGAGTATATAAACTGGACAGTATGTTTCACTCTTTAGTGATGTTTTTGGACTGAGTGTTCAGTCTATAGTTATTTGTGGCTAGCCATGTTATAATATAATTGAAATAACTCTGACAGTATTAATTGTTTGGAAAGAATTTGTACTAATACAAATAAATATTAACGGATACAGTAGTACGGTGTCAGCCTAGCTCTCTGCTAATAATATTTTACAATGCTAATAATATTTTACAATGGTGAGGCTAGCCCACTGGCCATGAGCCTAGTCCACTGGCCACAATCTTTTTTTATCCATTACCAACAGTTAATTTTTCATAAAGGCCTTACATTTTTCATGAGTTCAACAGATTGACAGTTGCAGTGCATCAACAGATCAACAGTTCCAGTACTTTGTTGGTGGATACAGAGTGACACCGTAGAAGCTGTCTTGCAAAATTCTACTATCAGTTTGTCTGTTGAAGGAAACCATGTCTTCTAAGTGACTTCAGCCTGATCACCTGTTTGTCATTTATGCAAAATATGGTAAATTCTTCACAGTTATAACATGGATGCCAGTACAGACAGTTAACTTTACAATGCCCACATATTGTAGATATAAATTTATATGGTGTAAACCTTCTGTGTCAGACATGAAATGTAAATCTCAAATGCTTAATGTTCAACATTTAGATAACAGTTGTATTTGTAAATGCATAAATGCCTATAATCCATACATAAAATGTACAGCACTTCATAAAGACTGTTTTGTATATTAAAGTAACTTTACAAACGTATGTATATCTTGTCACAGGAGTCTAGTATGTAAGCTATACCATAAGATATATCCTATTTTGATAAACAATCTGTTTCATTCTATCTTTGTTTGTTCTTCACATATACAACAGTTAAATGTACCTTCTGCAGTCACCTAAATCTCATACAGTACAAATGTATGCAATTATTGTCACTAATGTAATAGACTACATAAAATGTTATTTATAGTAAATATTGCAAATGCACAGAAAGAAGAAAGCTCTAACATAATAGAGTGTGCTATTAATATTAACCTTTTAAAGAAAAGGTTTTCACAGCTTTTCAAAATTTCCCTAGAGACAGTAGTAAGGGACAATAATGCCATTTAGAGGAACAGACTCAGCATAGCATTCAGACTTTACATAATGACATTTCTGGTTTAATGTAATAATCAGATAGAGCCCAACAACATTTACTAAGGGCACAAACTACAGTGGTTAATCAGACAAGACAGTTACAAAAAGCCCAGCAAGGTTTACAAGGGGTACAAAATACACCAACTGACATTGGGCAGGGTTCAGCAGAAATGACAGTTATTTCTCCTGCTGATATATATCAATAGTCTTGTTTATTGCAGACTCTGCCTCAGTGGCAAGACAAAAAAATATGTTGTTTCACTATGTTGGTATTTAAACAATGGTTGACATACACTGAGCGGTCTATTTCAAATGATGCTTTATTTAATTTTTTTTTTTTGCCTTTACACATGCCAGTTTGGGTCACAAGGGGATTCATCAACAGTGTTGGCAAACTCCCAGAACATGTTCCAGTATTACGGGAGTTATGAGCATTGATTCTCAAAATGATTTACAGGGAAAGTTTAGTATTGTCAAAATCAAAGCACATAAAAAATGTAATACAGAAGAGGCTACAGTAAATGCTTTGGCAGATGTCAAAGCAAAGCAAGCAGCTGAAACTGGTGAGTGTCTAGACTCACATAACTGTTTTAAACACACAGAAAAGGTAATGCCAGTTTCCACCATTTAAAAAAATAAAATAAAAACTATCTGAAAATGATCAGGCAGTCTAAATAGCATGACAGAAAAAAATCAAAATAATATTTTGGTCAGGCAAGATGGTATGTTGAAGCAATTCCGTCAGACAGTTAATGACATTCTGCAAAATGCACATGCAGCTTTAAAATCAGTTTCTGCCAGACAGACAGATACAGACTCACAGATTACATATTTCAAACTCCACCTGGAGCAAGAGAAAAGCCAGAGTGCTAGACAGTTTAAATGAAGTACGCAGCATTTCAGATGCACATAGAAAATGTACAAAAACAGCTTGTAGACTACGTGGGAAAAGAAAGGGGACGTACTACATGGTCTGATGAAAAAACAAACACAAGGGGAAACATGAGCAGCTTCTGCTCCACCAGGGTTACAGACAGACACACAACGAAGTTCAGAAAAACAGGTGATATGCTTTACTTGTAAGAAAATGGGCCACATTAAACAGGATTGTCCATATCACAAAAGATGAAAGGAAAGTCAAATACAAAAGGGTATCTATGCAGATAATAGTGCTTTTTCAAAACCCAAAAATAGGGAAAAAAAATCAAAATAAAGAAAATACATTAAGGGAGAATCAGTCACAGGAACAAACACAGAGAGATACAGAAAAAAAAATAAAGTATACCCTATGGAGTACACAGAAAACCCACCGTATAATCTCACACATGGTGGAAGTCAAGAATTAAAACGTGAAATTGAAAGTACAAAGTACACATTAGACAGGGAAGACACTAACAGTCAACAGGGAACAAAATATGCAGTCTGTGTAATCAGAGACATACCCAGGAAAACAGATCAGAATGAATATGATTCCGATTAGGGGTGTGCCCCCCCCAAACCCAAGTAACCTTTCTCACAAATTTTAAACGTGGAAAGGACGGACGCCCGTTAGTGGTTCTATGGGTGGAGGGGACACTATGAAAATATGTCCTACTTGATACAGAGGCAGCAGTCTCAGTCACTAACAAACAGTTACCGGTAAATCAGTTAAAAAAATCTTACATTCAAGGCTTTGATGGCAGCACTTGCATGGCCATAAGCAGTAAACCAGTTTCACAGAAAATGGATCTTCAATACAGGGTACATTTCTTATGAATTCCAGTTGCAGAACAACAATCCCTGGGGTTGATATTCTCAGCAAACTGGGAATAGTAATTGATTTCAATAACAAGGTTTTATGGTCTGCCACAGCGGAAAACAGTTAAAATACAGCTCAGCAATTTCCTTGCTTTGTAATTGATGTAAGTAGCTATAAAAAGACATTACCAAGAGACATTCACAACTGCAGGATAAATAGGAGCAAATCAAATCACAATTTCAGCCCTTATGGGCTACATCAAAGACAGACTGTAGCAAGTTAGCAGTACCAGTGAGTGTAGGTAATCCTTCGGATTACATTCCTCCTTTTCAGAAGCAATCTCCAATACCCAAAGAGGTGGGAGAGGATATGAAGAAGTGTATAGAACAATGAGAACAGGTAAATCATAAATAAAAAAGAGCATATATGCAAATAACCTGCAAACATCAAGGTACACAGAAAAAGAAGGTAAGCAATAAACAGAAGAAAGGACAAACCCCTTGCCTTACTGAAAAGGGTAATTGCAAACACTAACAGTATAATAAAAACAGTAATTTATGACCAGTAGAATATAGGAATAATCCTCCCTATAACCCAGATTATGGCAGGCAATAGGCATTAAAGCAATAAATTAATGGAACATGTTATCAGTTCACAGGAAAGTACAAGGATCTTTTAAGCTCAATATAAATTAATTAAACAAAGGAGACAGGAAAAGACAGAAAAATAAATATTACTTTACTGGTTTAATAAGCCAGGATGGATTCAAAATAAACACAAAAATAACCTACAGACATACAGACACAGCTTAAAGTTAATACACATACAGTGTAAAGTTAAAGTTAATACAATAACAGTAAATACATTTACAGTAATGCAAATGGTATATGCAAAACTAAACAGTGCAATTAAATGTTGGGTATGTAAGTCCACATCTATGTCTGGAAATGGAGTAACATTTAAGGCAGTAACTATGACAAATCCTAAATGACAAAAGATTCTATGGTAACAAGAGAGGGTCACCCCCCCCCACATTAAAAGTACAGTATGTCTCCAAAGGCAGCTTATGCATACGGCAGACAGGATCAATATTGGTAAAAAACAGTGACTGTAATGTTATATTTTCAAAAGAATGTCTTACATAAAATATAACAGCAAACAGTCTTATAAACAAACTAGTACAGCAAGAACATCATTAGTCAGACTGGTGTAACTGCCATCCTGGAAATAATACTCAGAAATACATACAGATAGTAAAGAACAAAGTAATTAAAAAAGGCAGATCATGTCTCCTAAACCTGATTGACTTCTTTGAAGCAGTCACCAAAGCCATAGATGAGGGTAAAATGGTTCATACAGCTTATCTAGATCTCGCCAAGGCTTTTGACACCATTCCCCACTCTGGAATTATAGATAAGCTCACTAAACTAGGTATAAATCCCTATGTCACAAGATGGGATGCCAACTGGCTCATGGACAGAACCCACACTGTGAAAGTAGCGAATTCCAAATCCAACATCAGACCAGTGACAAGTGGAGTACCACAGGGTTCAGTCCTGGGTCCTCTCCTGTTTGGTATCTACTTCTCTGAAGTGCAGGCCAACACAGAAGGCCTTTGGCTAACAAAGTTTGCAGATGACTGCAAACTAGGAGCCATAATCGAAACTCCTAACGATGTGGACAAACTACAAAAGGGCCTCACTGAGACAGATACCTGGTGTCAAAGCCATGGCTTGAAGCTCAATGCCAAAAAGTGTATTGCCATCCCCTTTGGTAAAAACTCTGTACCCATGAACTACCACATAGCTGTTAGCCTACTTAATGCCGAAAATGTGATAAGAGACATTGGGACACAGGTGGACAGTAGTCTCTCCTTTGATAATCACATCACCACAGTGGTCAGGAAATCCTTCTACGTGGCTCATCTCATCACAAAAGGATTCTCATCCAGAAAAAAAGAGGTCATTGTTTCCCTCTACTTATCCCTCATTAGACCCATTATAGAGTACAACGCCCCTTTTGGTATGTACCTCACAAGACATCTACAACAACTGGAAAGACCACAGAAATACCTCACAAAGAGGATTACTGGCCTCAAACAGATGCCCTATGCAGACCGTCTCAAAAAACTACAGCTTTACTCCATCGCATATCGCCTACTCAGGGGCGATCTCTGCCTAACATACAAAGCTATGTCAAACCCAGAGCTGTTGGACATGCTCCACTTAAAGAAATCCCAATCCCTCCAAGCTACACGCTCTAGGGACCTAAACCTTGTCACCACAATAAACAGAACATGCGGGAGGGATAGATTCCTGTCCCAGAGACTTCCCATACTCTGGAACAGTCTACCTATCTATGTCAAACAGAGCTCCTCATTAGCACTCTTCAAGAAAAATCTTGATGATTGGATGGGAAATTGGAAATTCACCCCGGGGATCACTTCTGTGGCTCTGCTTGACAGGGGCACAGGAAAATAATTTTCTTGGGTGGCGAAAGCCAGGGTACATTTTTTGGCTAGGCTTGTATGGACCCTAGGCCTGATAGCCTAGTACCTACCTATGAACCTATGAACGTAATAAAAACTTACACAAATAGCACTTTTCACCTAATACAAATCAAAGCAAAAGCAGCACACCATGTTGGTTCATAAAAATCAGTGTAAGTTAATAACAATCAAACAGTATCAGTACAGTAACAGCCTGTTAACAGTCTTAAACAAGTTTAAATTTGTTTCTATAATAGTAATCTATGGATAGGACAAGGCAATCTAAAATAACAAACAAAAAAAAAACAAAAAACAAAAAAAGCAAATGCAAATAAAACAGTTGCAAAGAAAAAATGGAGAGAGATAATCAGATATAATAGATCATGAGAACAGGGACATCATGATCGGATACCTGATTTCAATATATTTTTCAACATGCAAAATGTGTTTGCAAAGGCATGTAACAAGTCACATTGTTGGGTTTTTAGCCATATTCCTTACAGAGAGAAAATGCCATTACATGCAATCCCTGTAGAGTTTACACATACAGGTTTTATGTTTAAAGAATCTTATAAAAATAGAGTTGTAAAACAATCAGCCATAAAAAACATTTACAGTTGATGAAAATAGAAAAAGGGATACTCTATTGTCATAAAATAAAAACAGCATAGGAGTTAACACATAATACTTCTTTTAAGAAAGAGATGAAAAAAAATTCTGTTACATAGAGTATGCAGTTCCAATAATGAGAATTACTCACACATTACCAGAGGACATGGTAAAAAATCACCAGAAAAAGAGGGAGGTTCATAATAAAAAAAAAATAGGGAAGGATTTTAAAACAGCTAGACATAGGAAATGGTGTTATTTTGGGAGCTGAGCATTTTCCCTGTTGTAAGACAATATAAAAAGTTACAAAGTTGATAGCAAATGCAACTTATGGAGCTATCTCAGATATAACAGAGGAGATGTGTTAATAAAACTGTCAAACAAGTAACTGTTGTTAACAATGAAGAAAGGCTATTAAGTACAGAGGATCACAGTTTCCTGTAAATTGCTTTTTTTGCATTTTTCCCTTGATAATTAAAAAAGGGGAATTGATAGATATTGTAAATATTCTTTTCTCAATGCTTGTTTCTAATATAAGGTTTTGCCTTGTAAAGCAAGGGTTAACTTGACAAGATTTTGAAATAAACGTTTCTGTGTAACTACAAGGCTGACAACTTGTGTAAGCAAGCGCAAAAGCAGTTAAGAATAAATAAGTAATAACGGCTATGTGTCTGAATAATAGTATTAATCAAGTAACAGCTGTTGGTAATGTAACATTGTATGAAAAAATAGCATTGAATGCAAGGGATTTGTATGTTGCAACAGACCAAAGGATTCAAAGTACTGAAGATTGTATTGTGTTCTAAATTGTCTTACAATTTTCTTGGTTTTAATTAAAAAGGGGGAATTGATAGAGATTGTATAAATTAAAATGCTTTCCCCTCAATTATACTGTCTGTGCAGTAAAGGACATTAAAAATAACATTGGTTGACGTTTAAAAGAGTATATAAACTGAATAGTATGTTTCACTTTTAGTGACATTTTTGGACTGAGTGCTCATCGGTCTATAGTTGTTTGTGTCTAGCCATGTTATAATAGAATTGAAAAACTCCAAACAAGTACCCTTGACAGGAAAATACAGCTGTCAATTTTTCTTTGATGCAAAAATCCAAGTTTAATTCACACAAGCAGCTTCCAAGGTTGTTTGTACCTTTGCTGGCTTTTATAATAGAATTGAAATAACTCTGACAGTATTAACTGTTTGTCAAGAATTTGTACTAATACAAATATATATTAATGGCTACAGTATTACGGTGTCAGCCTAGTTCTCTGCTAATAATATTTTACAGTGCTAATAATATTTTACATCATTCAGTTAGAAATACACCTTTGGGGAAGGAGTAACCCAGTAAGCTCCGTGGTGCGTGCTCTAACTGTGTAATGCTGTAGTGCTAGGTAGAAGTTCTAATCCTCGAAATGGCAACTGTAAAACTTTCTGTGTGTGTTTGTTTGCCTGTGGAGAGGCCAATGCTTTTAAGGCCATTCACAGTCACTACAACCTCCATTGCCCTACATTGGCAAGCCTGCTGCTATCATTCACTTTGAAATACACCTTTGGGGAAAAAGTAGCCCAGTAAGCTCCGTGGTGCATGCTATAACTGCATAATGCTGTAGTGTGATGTACTAGTTAGGTAGGATCTCTAATCCAAGACATGGCAACTGTGAGACTTTATGTGTGCTGTAGTGTGATGTACTAGTTAGGTAGGAATTCTAATCCCAAATATGGCAACTGTGAGACTTGGTGTGTGTGTGTGTGTGTGTGTGTGTGTGTGTGTGTGTGTGTGTGTGTGTGTGTGTGTGTGTTTGTCATTAGTATAATGGAGGTAGTTGTGAGTGTGTAATAACAGGACACATTCTGGAGAAGGTTTTGCAAATTTCTTATACGGTGGGCCTATTATATGTCACAATGTCCACCTTACAAGGATAACAGATGGCAAACAGCAGAGAGGTTGGGGTAGACAATCCATACCCCTACATGTGACATCATGGCTTGGGGAACAATATAGGCAACTCTTGTATTACCCAGAGAACACTCTCCACCCATGTCTCATACACAAACACACTTGGTTAGGCAACAACCGCTATGTTGGTAGTTCCCTACATGTTGCCCACAGATAGTAACCATAGTGTGATTGCAGTGGACTACAAAGGACATGGCACCCTGCCCCATCCCTACAATAGGCAAATCATTGCATATAGTGCTCCTTCACTATATTCCCCACTGGACGCCTGCAACAACTGCAGAGACAGCAAATGTAACCCACAAAGGACATACCATGCCTTATACACATGCCCTGTATGGACAGATGCCACTGACTCCGCTGAATACCTGTATCATGCTGCCAATGTAGATGCAGGGTCAACCTGGTTTCCATTGCCAGTTCCCACCACATGAGGTCAGGAATGGCACAACTGATGATAACAATCTGTCTACACAACATGACCCAGACATCCCAGGTACACTTCCACATGTCACAGAACATGCATGTGGAATGTGTGCACATTCTAGACACCATCCATGTTATGGAATATAGAACACATACATGGCAAGCATTGCACAGCACTGGCCAACCACAATAGTATCCCAGCTGAGTGGATGGTGAATACAATACCCACCTGTGTGGGCCTATCCAGACACTACACCCCTGAGCCACACTACAGACCATAGTTATGTTGCCTGATGCCAAGGTATACCCTTTAACTAGCCTTGTACAGCCTTCTGGCACAGTCTTCCACTGCACACCTGTGAAGCAATGCACCAATGCATGTTAGTACTGCCAAACCAGTGTCTGTGTGTGTGTGTGTGTGTGTGTGTGTGTGTGTGTGTGTGTGTGTGTGTGTGTGTGTGTGTGTGTGTGTGGAGTATAATGATTTGAACACTATTCACACTCACTACACATTCCATTGGCCTACTGAAACATGCCTTCTGATGTCAGACACCTTGACATACCCTTTGCCCATATATCAGCCTGAAAACCTCTGTGGTGCATGTGATAAATGCATATTACTGTAGTGTGGCAAACTAGTTAGTTAGAAAGTCAAATCCTGACTTTGTCAACTGTGATAATGTGTGTGAGTTCCTGAGAGACTGTGGCTGTGTCATCCTTGACAGCTGTTCTTATAGACAGGCACATGTACTACACCTACCTTATCCCTCCTTTATCAGTGTTGCTCTTGTCACTCACCATCATATATACCTTTGGACAGCTCCCCAGCATGTAAGCTCTGTGGTGCATGCAATAACTGCATGGACATGTAAGTCAGGCAGGGGTTTAAAACCCCCTACTGGTAAATGTGTGACACAGATATGTTTAGCTTTTACTCTCCTACCCCCTCCCTGTCTTACTTTGTCTCTGTCTGTCTCTCTCACTCCCTCTGGTGGATGTGGAGAAGTACACCTGCTTTGCTTAGACAGCAACTTGTGTTTTGTAAGTGATGCTCATGATTAGCTGATGGCCTTTGCACGAATTGCAGTCCCCCACTAGCTGGACTTCCAATTGCATAGAAACACACTCCTATAACTAGGAACATCATGTGGGCGTTGGCCCTTTTCATTCACTGTGAGCAGGACTTCATGTGAGTGTTTGGCAAACAGCATCACAGATGGTAGTGGGATATACCTCTAACAACATACACTGTGGAGACAGGTCAATAAACAGGAGGGGGATGTTCCAGACATGACTACATAATGTAAGTTTTGCTCTTCTGCATTTGGAAGACTGTTAGTTTAACAGGGTTAGTGTGGATATGGCTGGTCTACATGATTTAATATCTGTCATGACAGTGTTATGTGTTTGAGGAAACACCCACCTGTAGGGTTATCTGCAGACTGGCCAGTGTTTGGAGTCTTATGTGTCTTGTGTTACTCACAGATTACCTATCTTAGAACTGAAGAAGCATAGTCTGAGGAGTGTAGTCAGTACATGGTGACAGCCATGAGAGTTACTGACTTCATATCCCTCATAGGACATATGTCACAACAAATCCTGTTACAACAGTAAATGTATGAGGTTATCACAGCAACATGTCAATATTGGCCCTGTGTTTGTGCCTCCAGTCACAACTCTGTCAGTCTTTGTACATATGTCATGCAGTAAGAGGTGCATATTTCAGTACACCATTCTTTATTGACATCATACCTGATAATCAGCCAGTGAGATATCAGACTGCTAGACATGTTATGTATAGTAGGGGTTATATTTGAGGACATACCTGGGCATTCTGTGGTAGTGTGTACAGTACTGAGGTTTGTGCACATATGGTGATTGAGAAACTGTGAGTATTGCCAATATGTACCTTGGTCTGTGTATAGACTGTATAGACTGTGGTAGATGTCATTGTTCTTGGTCCTGTTCTATCTGATGTTACATGCTGCTCCAGTGTATGGTACCCTATCGGCTTACATGTTTGTAGGGCCAAACACACACATGTCCCATACCACAGACAGGCATTGGACCACATAGTGTAGTGGCCCAGTATATGTGGGATTATTGTGTGAGTGGCACATATGAAGATGGTGTTGATCAGACAGTCCATGTAATGTAATATTAAGCTTGCTTACCATATGTGGCTGTGGCTGTGTTCACATTGGTTGTGGTTATGCACTTTCACACAGGTGTCTATTACTCTATGCACACACATATATATATATATATATATATATATATATATATATATGTATATATATTTATATATACATACACATATACACATCCATATATGTCTACACATATACAGATACATATATATATATATATATATATATATATATATATATATACACACACACATATAGTTATAGATATATATATATATATACACACACACATATATATAGATATATATATATATATATATATATATATATATATATATATATATATATATATATATATATATATATATATATATATATATATATATATATATATATATATATATATATATATATATATACATATACATATACAGAGAGATCTATATATAGCCATATATATGATGCAATATACAGATGTATATAAATACATATGTAGATATATATATATCCATATCCTTATGTGTAAACATTACTGTTTAGTATACCTTCCCAGATGTATCACACCATATTTATCTGATATGTGTATATTTAGATATAACATATGTGATGTAACAGTAATATCACTAACAAGTACTATACAATTGTAGAAGTCACAGCAATTGTTCAATACTATTCAATATGTGTACTGACAGATATATTGGGAAAAAAAACAGCTGTCTTCACAGCTGTCATGGTGTAGTGGTTTACTGCTGTGACTATAGTGTAGTGGGTCCTGGGTTCAAGCACTGCAAGCAAGGGCTGTTTATTTTGTTTCTGGGAAGAACAAGGGCTGTTAGATACAGAGTGGTTAAGGCAGTTTTGAGCAGCTTTAAGCAGGTTTGCGTGGGTTTGTGTGAAGCTAAGTGGTGCTAACATATGCTTAAATGCACAGGCGCTTACACAGTATAGGCTTCGCTTACCAGTGTGCAAATGTGCTTAGCTGTAATATTGCAGCAATGCTGACACCTACTAAGCATGGCAAAGCCCTGGTAAACAGTGCTCACATTCCAGCCTGATAACATAGCAGGGTAATGACATCTGTAATAAGTGTATGTAATGCCATGTACATAACATGCATCTGTGCTATCAATACAGTAGCAAGGGGTGTGAGTCTACTCTCTAGGACACTTGAGTATATAAGGCTTGTACAACACTCTTATCCATGTGAATGTGTTACATACATGGGTAGTATCCCAGGTTATATGCAGTCAGACTGGCATGTAGTGTATCATTACATTACTACTGTTGACAGTGCTTTCCTAAGTAAAAGTAGATTGCTAATTGTAGACACAGATAGGACTCCACACCCTTTATGCACCACATGCCATGGATACCTCAACAACACTACCAAAGTCAAAAGAACATGTTTGGGTACAGGTCTCCAAATCAGACACTGACCATGTTATGTAATACATGTTGCATACATGTAAACTGGAGCACCTCACTGGCCCTCTGCAAGAGGCACCCAGATGATTGGCTGATACATGTCACTCTCACCCTAAGGATCACCCCAGTGATGTCTGTTGATAGATGGCCTGCTGGCACATGGCAGGTGGCATGATAACACTGTACACATCCCTTACACTTCCCATCTCTCCATGGACAATAACCTAGTACACAACTATGAACACCTGCACCAATGCACCCCACTACTGACAAATGTGTACATGTGCATTACTGAGAATATCAGTGTCTGTGTGTTTATAGACCTGTAGTTGGGAATACCCTGAGGCCCTTCACACCCAATTCATCCCCCATTGCCATAGTTAGATGTGGCTGCTGCTGTACTGGACATTACATGTACCTTGTTACACTCTTCTCCCTAAGGGCTACCTGGCCCTTGCAGTACCAGCACAACACTGTTGTACAAATGGGTTGATAGGCATGGGATACAAACTGAGTTCCGGCAAGTGTGTGTATGTGTGCATGTGAGTATATATGCAGGGTACAGCATTCCAAGGCCACATACTCCTATTACAATATGCATTGCCACACAGTATTAGGGATACTATGTTGCTGACCGTAGGAGAGGCATGACAATGCATCACCCTACTCTGCCTGTGGCATATGCATTAGATGCATATCCCTGTAGTAGCACTCTTGGGATGGACAAGGGGTTGTATTGCATTCGTGGTCAATGTGTGATGGTGGGTATGTCAGAGAGGTATCATGGGTTCCAGTGCATACAATATCCACAGTGGGGTATGGGTGCTGGATATACTGCCATTACACCATGGTACACCCGATACATGTCCCATGTACCACTATATGGTAACCACTGTCACCACCAACCATACAGGTAATTGATAACGCTATCCAGCCCAGTTATGCATGTGCTGTGTGCAACCTACCTGTAACACAATGGACACACTGACAAGGTTGTTAGCACTGATAGGTCCAGGTCTCTCAGATGTGTGTCTGACTGTTATGTGTTTGTCAGTGTGTATATGATGGTATGTCACATTATGTATTGTCCATAAACAATCTTTAAATCCCCAGTTACCATACTGTACATGCCTGGGGATGTTCTGCATGTAACATGTAACCTGGAACACACCTCATCCTAAAAGCTGTGTGGTTTGTGCAATTAAAGCCACATACATCAGTAGCACTACATACATAGGTAGGTGTCTAGTCCCAGTGTTGCCAAGTAAGAGTGTACGTGTATGTGGAGGGATCTACTTCACTTTGCAGAATATACATGTCCCAGGGGGTCATCTGTCCAAGAACTGCCTGGCATATGCTAACTTACTCAGTTTTATCACTCAGTGTTAATAACAGCTATAATGCATCATGGCTGGACAGCTACACTTCCTGACATGTAAGCATTAAACTTTACTGCTGACAATATGTTACACAGCAGTACATTGGTACACTGTAGTACAGTCACTGTGTGCATCAGAACCATATTAGCCTGTCCCTGCATCAATGTTATGGATGACAGGGATGTGGCACAGGTATCATCATATGCACAGGGTGTGTTGTTGGTTTGCCAGAGACCTAGTCTGAGCCATACATTTTGCTCAAGTTATTTTGGGTGATGCATGCATATTTTCAGAATCATTTGTGACGCACTGTCTACATTGTGAGCTTTATACTATTTTGTTACCATAATAGGAAGGCTATATGCTTCATGTTACTGTATATGACTAATGTGCTTCCTTACTGTTTACATTTGGTAAATACCTCAATCACATAATCTGAGATGCCATGTTTTTGTAACAAGAATTAAGGACAGTACATAGCACGCATTTTGCTCAGAAAGGTGGATGTGTTGTTCTATGTGCACTAATGTTACAGGTTCCTTAGGAAATACCAGGATACACTATTACACTATTTCATTACTACAGCGGGAAAGGCATGTGGTCCATGATATTGTATGCAATAATATATTTGTGTTTTTTACTGTGTAAATTTGATATTTAATCCAACTGCGCCATCCAAGATGCCATTTTGTTTTTGCAATAGTGATTCAGGACAGTATATAGCACGTATTTTTGTTTAGAATGTGGATGTGTAAACAAAGTTGTTCTATGGGCATTAATTAGAGGTCACAGGTTGCTTAAAGAATACTTAAGCAATAACTCACGCCTGAGTGTGGGTAGTGCTGGATTTACCCACGGTTGGTGTGGTTTGGTCAAGAGGGCGAAGCCCGAGTGGCCAAACAAAGACAATTATGGGTAAATCCAGCATTACCCACACCCAGAAGTGGGTTATTGGTATTATACAATGACATTATTTAAGAAAAAAAAACCTTACTTTTCTTAAATAATGGCATTGTATAATGCCTCCGTGCTGCCCTTCCACAGCTGTCTGGTATTCTGCGGCAGTTCTGATGTACTGCACATGCGTATGTTTATGCAGTACATCAGAGCTGTGTGTGGAAGCAACGGAGAGAGGAAGATCTCTGTTGCTTTTTCAAATGTGTCTCTCTATGTTAAAAGAGTTTAACATAGCGAGATAGCTTTAAAAAAGGGCAATGGAGACAGGAAGATCTCCATTCCCTTTTTTAAAGCTGTCTCGCTATGTTAAACGAGTTTAACATAGCGAGATATCTTTAAAAAAAGCAACAGAGAAAGAAAGATCTCTGTTGCTTCTTTTTAAGATATGAACTTTAAGATATCTCACTATGTTAAACTCATTTAACATAGCGAGATTACAGCAACGGAGCTCTTCTGTTCTCCATTGCTACCAAAAACACAAAAAAAACCCCAAGACTTATACTAATGGAAAAAATCTGGGTGACCGGACCTTTTTCCATTAGTATAAGTCTGATTTACAACTGGCACGCTGACCAATCAGCATGCATGTTTTGGAATATTAATGGGGGGGGGCATTTTATAATAGGATATATTCCCTAGTCTGGGGATTTCTCTAATGCCTGTTTGACATATTTTTATTTAAGGACAGACCCCTTATGAGTAACAGTTTCAAGTCAGCCATATTATATACAGTATATGATTGCTTTGCATCCCTAACCTAAGATATTTACTCCTGAAAGTACTAATCCTATAGATACACCCTTCTGTAGCTGGGCATCCATTTTTAGGGCCTTTCTTTCTGATTTTTATATATTTTATAAGTGATGTGCTGGACTATGTATTGCCTAATTATATCTGTATATTGAATGGCAACCAACTTACTTTTTTTGACTATTTTCCAGCTGAATAGGGATTGAAGAGTTAGCACTGCAAATTAACTATATTCAGGTTTACTACATGTTTTTGCAGGGGGCTAATATTGTCCTCAAATAATATAAGAATATACGTTTTTTTTGGTTTCATATTTTCATTGTGGGAATAGCACTACACAACTATAAGTGGAATATTATTATTATATGCTGGGGCTACTATGGTCCACGTCTTCTTTCACAACAGGTCATACATGGGTATTTACCTTTTCTAAGTACATAAAGTGTTTGTTAACTCTGAGTTCAGCAGGGGCTAATATTGTCCTCGGTTCTTTTGTTATAACCAATAACCATTTGTTTTCTATTAACACCACTCATTCTAGACTGGAGACTTAGCACTGCCGGAAAGAGTTTTCAGATATTGGTACTGTTTGTAATTTTGCAGTGCTTATCATACTCTAAACATAATATTTATGTGCTTGCTATTGAGATTGCCACTTGCTTTATACAGAATTTTCCAATTGGATTTTTCAGGGCAACATCACACTCCAACAATAGTTTATTATATTGATTTTTGATTTTTATGGGAGATCGAACCACAAATGGATCTCACCAACTTACTCAAGGGTCTGTCATCGGATAGGGATGACTTAGCAATTTTTGGACTAAATAATAACATACTGAATGGATCTGAGGGCATCACGCAAACAAATATGTGTGAAGTGGAATTTCATAAACTCAGTAAAAATATGAGGGCCCTGAGGGCCAATGTATGGCATGCCAAATTATTCAAGGCATATATCACCAAAGACATTTCCCCCAGAGGTTTGAGGGTATGAACTCAACCCTTGGTTCCTGATGCTGATACTACCTTCCTGGAACAGTGGGCTGAGGTGCAACATAAAGCATCTATGGAATTTGTTAAAACACTAGCATCATATTATGACAGAACCATAGAAAAAACATATCTGATATCCCACGTATGCGCATGGCCATTGCAAAATATGAGGGTTAAGGGGGGTACAACAATTGTTTGAGTAAATTGAGTCAGGATGTTTTGTCATTAGAGCAGCAGTTAAAAGAAAAAAAGATGAAAAAATATCATAGAGATGTCACGGATTATGAGGATGGACATCCCTACTTCACCAACAAACATGTTAGATTTGAACCTATGAATAAGAAGGTGGTTAAAAGAAAGAGACCATGCTCTATACTGAAGAAATCAACCTTATCCAGTTATGAGGATTCAGGTGAGGAATCCTCCTCTGGTTTAGAGTCCTCTACACAAAATGTCACAGACTCACCAGGGTCAAAGAAAAGCAACATGCCTGTCCCTTTAGGGGTAAACAAAAGTGGGGGGTAGGAAACATAGGGGTAGACAGTATGGAAGAGTATCAAACTCATTGTACAGAAGTAGAACAGAATAATGTACTCAATATCTCCTCTGTTGAATTGTTACCTTCTTATGTCAAACTACTTAATAAAGGACTAAATTTTATACCTGGTTTTTATGTGCCTGAAGACACCTTTGCACAAGATATATCATCTTTTTGTAGATGCATTAACCTGAAACTCTTTTTCCATACAGCATCTGAATCAGAATCACAACATGGATTTAAATACCATAAATCCAACTGCATTCCACCCATGCATCCTACTGTACTCATGTTTCAAAACTGAGTTCTCAAAGATCTACATTTTAACTACAGGGATCACCGGGCAAAATCCAACAACCTATCAAAACATGAGATGGGCATGATTCGGGAACTGGTACTAATCATGAACTAGTGATACTGCCAGCTGACAAGGGTGGGGCTATAGTGGTACAGGATTGGTCACAATATAATATGGAAGCAATGCAACAATTGTCTGATAAACATTATACGCAAATGGTTTGTGACCCCGACTACCGGTTTCAAGAAACAAATAGATTGCATCTTGAATTCTGCCAAGGAAGAGGGTATCATAATGGACAACACAATGGACAACACATTGCACCACCTAACAGTTTGGGACCCTTCCAGCCAGTATATATATTTGTTACCACAAATCCACAAGAGCTTACAAAATCCACCAGGTAGGCCAATTGTCTGTGGCAGAGGCTTAGTTACTGAACCCTTATCCCAGTTCCTGACTTTACATCTAAAACCCTTGCTCAAATGGGTTAGAGCAAGGATTCAAGATACCACTGAGTTCCTTAGGGTCATTTCCGACATGCAGTTGGAAGCAGCATGGCTTATGTGTACTTTGGATGTTTCTGCACTATATACAAATATCCTCCATTGGGCGGGCTTGGAGGCTTTAGAATATTGGCTATTTAGGTCCGAATTATACCTACCGGGCTTTAATACATTCTTACTCTGTTTAACAGACCATGCCTTGACCAAATTTTTTTTTTATTTTCAGAACAATTGTTATCTACGGTTCAAAGGAACTGCCATGGGAGCCTCCTTTGCCCCCATATATGCCGATCTCTTCATGACCTATATTGAGGAACAACTGATTTATGATAGGGCCCATAACATCTATAAGGATGAGATCGACATCTGGAGGAGATATTTGGATGATTGCTGGTTAGTATGGAGGTCTGATAGTACTTATCTCCAGGAGTTTGTTGAATACTTGAATGATAACAAATGGGGAATTGAGTTTACAGTTACCTTTGATCCCAACAAAATCACTTTCTTGGATGTACTAATAACCCAGAATGCTGATCACACACTAACAACTGAAGTTTACTGTAAAAACCCCCAGTTCAACGTCTTACTCCATGCTACCAGCTTTCATCCTCATCATATATGCAGAAACATTCCAAAGTCACAGTTCTTACATATCAAAAGTATATGTTCAGATGCAGCTATTCATCATTAATATGAGGAAGATCTAGTTATGAAATTCAGACAGAGAGGCTACAAAAGAGGGGACATATACCAGGCCAAATACTGGGCATCTAACCATAATAAGTCTGATTTACTCCAGTATAGGGATAAAACAGCGGAGAGAAATCCACCAGTTAGATTAATCACCACATATGGTAGGAATACGGATGTCCTACTCAACAGTGTATGCAGGCACTGGAACATTCTCTTAGCAGATACCAGGTTAAGTGAAATTGTAGATGACAAATGTCAATTTTCTTTCAGAAGGGGCAAAATTCTTGGCTCACATATTAGTCATTACAAACATGGATATACCTCTGATACGCATTCAGCACAGACAACATTAGAAGGCAGGGTCTTACAAGGATGTTTTCCATGTGGTCACTGCACTCATTGTAAAAGGATGCTGAAGACCAGGGAATTTACTAACCAGAATACCGGACAAGTGTTTAATATTGAAGTTTTTACAAACTGCCAGTGAGATTGACTCATTTACATGGCCACCTGTAGTTACTCTGCCTTTTATGTTGGACAGACCTCAAGACCAGTTAAATTTATAATCTCGGAACACATAAGTGATATCAGGATTAGGAAACCGACAAATGCCCTATACAAACATACTGAGAAACATCCCAATGCGGTTTTCAATTTCACTTTCAATGACAATTTTTTTTTTTTTTTTTTTTTTTTTTTTATTTTACATTTGTTGACCGGACTAGTCTAACTGGATATATGTCCATTTTCAGTAGAGGCCCATGGAGATAAGCTCCAAGACATGAATAAAATACAAATACAAATAACAAATTACAAACTTAAAAAGCAAAAAAATTTGTAAGAAAAAAATAGCAAAAACAGTAAAAATATAATAAAAATAACCAAGCAGTGGTAACGTGCAGTAAGGCATAGAGGTTAGCACAGGGTGTGAAAAGAGGACAAGAGTCATAAACAGTGCAAAAAGAAGGTACGGGGACTAATTACAGGTAAAAACAATAGTGGAGAAAGGAAGTTAGTTGTGAAGTGATTTTACAAGCATTTATTAGAAAAAAAGGTATATAAGGAGAAGCCAAATGATGCCTAATAGGGAGACATGAGAGAAGTATAGTAAGAAGGAAGATGTAACAGTGGATAGTAAGCACAAGATAGGCAAGGACAAGTATAAAGAGATAGATGGCTAGTCTGGTTTGGTACAGGGGCATAGTCAGTATGATTTGAGGTAAAGTTTAAGTCTGTTTTTGAAGAGTGATAAGGAAGTAAGTGAGAAGAGGTAATTAGGGAGAATATTCCAGGATTTACCTATAGTGTAAGAGAAAAGAGAATCCCCAGCCCTGTTATTAGATTTGGAGGTGTGTACAAGAAGTTTGTGTGAGGAGCGTAGAGACTTCAGATTTTTATAAGGGGTAATGAGGCTAGATAAACTAGGAGTATTAGAAGGTTTGTAAAGAATGTTGTGGGCAATGGTTAGTTAGTGAAATTTAATCAGGTGTTGTAGTTCTAACCATCCTAGCTGATTTCGATTTATACAATGGTGTGTTCTAAATGGGTTTCTTGTTGCAAATATTGCAATGTTATTATAGGATGATGATTCCAATTTGCTGAAGACGGTCTTGGATAGATTAGTAAAAATAGGAGAAGTGTAAAGGAGTGTAGAGATCAAATGAGTGTGAGCTATAGTAGTTTTGGCAGTAGGAGAAAGGAAGGGTTTAATCCTATAGAGAGTGCCATTTTTTTTTGTTGACAGTCTTTATAGTATTGTTGATGTGGATGTCGAAGTTCAGATTATTGTCGATGGTGACACCTAGAAGTTTAGTGGTAAAGTCTGGAGATATTATGGTACCATTGGTGGATGTCACAGAGAAATGAAGAGGAGAGGACTTTTGAGTAGGAGTTAAGAGGAGGAGTTTGGTTTTCTTTGGGTTCAGAAGAAGGCAACGCTGAGTGAATCATTGTTCTACTATGTTGAATACCTTCTGGGTGAGAGAGTGAAGGTCTTGGGAGGATGTGGCTGAGCATAATAGTGTGGAGTCGTCAGCATATTGTATGCAAGTGGCTTGAGGGATAGCTAGATGAAGGCCATTTATAAATATGGAGAAGAGAAGAGGTCCTAGTATGGACCCGTGGGGGATGCCTATGGTAATTGGTAGATGGGTGGATAGAGTGTTATGCCATAGTACTGCTTGCTGCCATTTGTCAAGGTAGGATTGGAACCATTTTATGGAAAGTGGGTCTAACGACAGAGATTTTAGTATGTTTATGAGAATCTGGTGGTTTACCATGTCAAATGCTTTAGACAGGTCAATAAATAGAGCAGAATACAAGGTAATAGAAATAATAAATCAGGTTGGCACCAATTGCTAAACAACAAGTAGAAAAATTGGATCATTAAACTGGGTGCTTTATTTTCTCCAGGACTCAAAGAATATTTTTAATATGTAATTCTTTCAATTAGCCTCTAGGTGTAATGTATTATAAAAGGAGAATGGATATAACCAGAATTTACTACACTGATGAAGGCTTAATCAATCTATAGTTGAAACTGGTTTGTTGCTTTGTTCTCCTTACTATATATTATTAAATGTATATGTCACTGTTTGCTGGCTCTGCATTTTGATTTTTGCTTTTTTGATTTTTGCTGAGGACTTTTGGGTCTGTGCAGCTACCATACTTGCAGGGGCTCACCTCTTTCTGAGCCATACATTTGACACCATGTGTGTGAGTGAGGGGTTTTAATTATTGATATGGCCGTGGTGATGTGGTGTGTGTAGGTATGGGGTTGCCCTAGCTGTATTTGTATTGTGTGTGAGTATGCATGCACACAGTTCTGCCCTGTGGCTGCCCTATACAGGTGGACAGCTGCAGATCATACCTGGCAGGGTGTGCAGTTCACCGCCTCTGGCCATGGACACAAGAACTGTGCCTGCCAGGGGTTTCATGGGCATGTCCAGGTACAAGCCACAATATGGTACTCTCCTCTGATGATGACATATGTCCACTGGAACCAGGTCCCTCCTGGGACTGGCCAGGGCCACATGCATGTGGCCTGCTGTGGTGTGGACAGCACCCCCCACTGCAGTGCTGGGGCTGGTACTGCCACTACGGGAGCGGCTTGGTGTCCTTTCATGTCCACGTCGACCTCCAGCTGTTGGTGTTGCTGGCCTACATCCATATGGCCATCACACCACTTCCACCACATGCTCTAGCACGGTCAATGAGTCCCAATATCTCACCCCACCGTCTATCCATGACCTCTGTAAAATAAGAGAGGGCACCTGCAAGATCACGGATGTTGTCTTTTACAGCAAAAAGAGTAGCCATCTGCAGCCTCAGACCCTGTCTGCTGTACCATTCCACACATGCCTGTGCCTCCATGACAGCCTGAAACATGCATCTGGTGGTACCAGATGTGGCACCTCTGCCAGGGGCACGATGACCAGCAGCCCTCCAATGAGCACCCCTGTACATCTGCCTATGTGGTACCCTGCCAGACATCCAGCTATGGCTGCTGTGTCCAGGCACATGCTTCATAGATACCACACTGTCCTGTGCACTGCCACCAACCACCAACTGTCCCTCTGCTATGGCCACTGGTGATGGGGTATCTATAGGCACTGTGACTGTGTGCAGGGATGGGGGTGAATAACAGGGGGATGTCAAACGATGGTGCAGTTTCAGCCTCTGACAACCCTGCCTGTGCCTCAACACACCTATCATCATTTTCAGTGTCTGTATGGACACCAATGTCAGATTGCCTGCAGGAGGGACCCTGACCCACCTCACCACCTGTGTGGGAAAAACAAGAAATGCATTTTAAGACCTGTATGTCATTGCTTAACAGTGCACACACACACACACACACACACACACACACACACACACACACACACACACACACACACACACACACACACACACACACACCCTGCCATTCCACCATAATACTTACCTGTCCCTGAGTTTACAAACTGTCCCAAGTTTATTCTCTTACGTTCCTCATCCTGCATCAGACTTGGAAACTTACACTCATTAATACCAATCATTAATGTATTATTCTTCTAATTGCCTGGACAAGTGATCACAAAACATGACCTGTTACTCTATTACCTCTTTGACTTGATTGGAGTTGGTTTTGCAAAGACTCACTGCTGTCATCCAGTGTTCACCCTGGGTTTGTCCAGACATCATGAGCATGGGCCCCATATGCTACTACAGTCACTCAATAATGTCATGCACTGGAGTGTCATACGTAACTATTGCTCAGTAGATGCAAGATCTGTTGCTCTATTAACTTATTATGTGGACTACAGTAATATTTGTCTAGTAATTCCCCAATGCATCTGTAGTGCTGCATACGTGGGTATTCTTTCACCTTTCTGCTGATTGCAATTATAACAGTATACCTGGTGTCTAGTTTCCCTCCCGATGCATGTTCCATGCTACAGACCTTATTATACTATCAGCTGTCCTGAGATTACATGTCAGACAAGTATTACTGGTGTCTCATGTGTCTGTCCATATCCATGTACTGCACAATTTCAAAGGGAAGTCGAGAGGTATGAACAACCCCACAATCACACGTGCACACATGGACACACACAAACACGCACACACATCCTGCATACATCAACCCCCCCCTCCACTCCACCAGATTACACTTACAGACAAAATAACCCCCCACACACACACTTACAGGTGAGGTTGCACGAGGGTACGTATCACTTCACCTAAACTCATTTCACTGAGACCAAATCACCTAAAGTTCATTTCACCTAAAACTCATTTCACTTAAAACGCATTTCACTAACAAGTAGTACTCTAAGACAATTCAAATGTATATCTCCTTTTCCCCGCTGTAGTGTGATCTTGGTGTTAGTATATATATTAAAGGGGGGTGTGGGGGGTGCAGCCCCCCACATTGGGGGGTGTGGTGGGCATAGCCCTCCACCTAGTTGGCTTTTACCAAATAATGTAAAACAAAACCAGACAACATAAAACCAAAATAAATGGGGGAGTACGCCCCCCAACTATATATACTAACACCAGGATTGCACTACAGTGGAGAAAAGGACATAGTCCTTTGACTTGCTTTATTGTACTACTTGTCAGTGAAATGAGTTTTAGGTGAAATGAGTTTTAGGTGAAATGAACTTTAGGTGATTTGGTCTCAGTGAAATGAGTTTAGGTGAAATGAGCTTTAGGTGAAGTGATACGTACCCGCTTGCACAAAGATATTACACACAGTCATCCCATTACCCATCTGTCAACATGCATGACATATAGAACTCAACAGCATGCAGTGCAGCTATAGTCAATCCATGCCAGCAACAGTATACAGGTGTGTGATGCATGGGCTGTGTTTGTAGGTGATGCCCCTTCCCCTGGAACACACTGCACCCATGTACACAGTATTGCTGTGCACTTGTTCGGCACTCTAGAATGTACTGTGCACCATACCTCACAGGTGTACACACCATTGCTGAATGTGTATTACTGTGTCAGGTATGTCGGCTCTGCTGCTCACAGCCCCTATGTGTTTGTCCGTCTCATACCTGGGATGATATGTGAACCAATGTTATTTGTGAATGCCTGATGTCTGATTTACAGATCACATCATCAGCGGTGCATGTATGGCCAATACAATACAATTACACTGACAACCTGCAAACCTTATCGTGGCTATGGGGACTATACACACCCTTATTGATATGATGCCCACACTCTTGTGGGAGGAAAGGGTAGATTCTGCCCCTCTGAGCTGGGAGTTTCTGGTTAAAGGCTTATTGTGCCTGGTTATTTGAACTGCTTCATTCTGAAATTGGTACGCCTTGTTTGCTGTAGCATAGACTAAATTCAGACCTGCTGAATCTAACTTTGTTTGTATAACTTGAGCACTAATCCAGACCATTGTTTTTTGGAGAAGGTTCCCCTGCACTCTAGTGGCAGGAGTGTGCAGTTAAAACTTGTCTGATCAAAGACTGCTGGAATGGGGCTCAGTTTTTAGCTTTTTATTGGTTAATTTGTTTAAATCAGTTTGCTCATTTGCTACTGTTATATTAAAAAAATATGCTTTATGCATCGCCGCTTAGCTAGGGTTAAACTATTCCTGGCACCATAAAGTCTGCTCTTCAAATTTTCCCTTAGAACTAGCCAGTTTTTTTAGTTTTAGCACTCAAATCTGTTTTGTTGAGCTCAGCACTTGTTCAGAACTTGTTGTAAGCACTAAATAAGCTACAGATTACTACAGCACTCAACTTTCCTCACTTATCTAGAGGAATATGTTTTTTAGTAAGCAATAAATAAGCACCTATCCAGGCATGTCTAAGGATCAGCTACATGTGTTTTCTCCTGTCTACCTGATGAATCTGGGCATCTTGGGGCAATGCAGCAATTGCCTCATGTACACAGACAACCCTCTCCTCCTACCATCCAACACTACAACCTGTGAGAGATCCACTTATATAGCCAAACTGGAAGCAAAACTCTCTTCACCCAAGACTGGACTAGACAGTCAAGAGGAGAAGGTAAACATTTGCACCACACCACACTCATCACATAGTCCCTCAAAACCTACACCACCAAAACGCACACACAGCAACACAAAACCCACACCTACATTCGCGGAGGCTCTCAATAAAAATCTGCTCAAAGCAACAGAGACCTCCAAAGCAGAAATGTATGCAACCTCCACCCCCCAACACAACCCAAATAACACATAGCCCACAAACTCAGTGTATCACTCAACCACAGCCCATAAGGCATAACAACGTATCCAACCCTCTAGTCATAGGGGACTCTATAGCCAGGCACACTGATGTTCCACTCACCATGCTAAACAAGGAGAAAGTTACTGTCAGCTGCCTGTCAGATGCCAGGATCTGCCACATAACATACACACTCAGGTCACTCCACAAGTACAAATATGACTGTCATTGTCCATGTTTATGTGAATGACCTGAGACGTACCTCCCTGCACTACATGAAAAGAGACATGGAGGAGTTCTCTGATCTTGTAGCCCAGGCAGGTATGACCCTAGCCCTGAGTGGCATCCTGCCATCACCCAGAATGATACCACAGTACAAGGACAAAATGATTGACTTCAACAATTGGCTAAGCTTGTAGTGTCATTCTAAGGGGATCCAGTATCTGTCTGCCTGGGATGACATGATCAACAGACCATGATGCTTTGCCAGAGATGGCCTGCACCTCTCGCCCTTGGGATTCCGGATACTGGCTAAGGCTCTTGCCACCCCATAGTGCCTTTTTTAGGCAAGGTTCCAATGACAAATTCACCACTGTAACAGGTCCAAGCAAGCAAAATCTGAGGGTAATGCTACTCAATGCTAGAAGTCTAAACTTCAAAATGCATTCTCTCAAGGCACTCCTTAAAATGAAGAACATCAACATCTGTGCAGTTATAAAGACCTGGTTCAAGGCTCCAGAGAGCACCCCTGCATTGCCAGGCTATAATTCATACCACACCTTTTGGCCACCTAACCTGGACCGAAACCTTAAAGGTGGAGGCGTGTCCATATTCATTAAGGATATCCACACCTCCAGGCTAGTTGCTCAGCATAATGCATCCAAGATTATCCAAGTGCAACTAACTCTGGGCAAGACCACAATCCAAATTGTAACTTGCTACAGATCCCCCACCATGCCCCTGGATTCCCACTCCTCATTTCTTGATACACTGGAAAATATGAGGGTACAACCCAACACCCTATTAATGGGTGATTTCAACTACCCCACCATTAACTGGGAAAACTACTCATGTACCAACTCTTTTGCTCAACATTTTCTGGAATTTATAAATTCCAACCCCTTGGATCAACTTATCCACACACCCACCAGGGGCAGCAATATCCTAGACCTGGTCATTACCAACATGGATGACTGGAGTTCCACGTCAGAGCTAAATTCCTCATTGGTCAGATCCGACTACAAGCTAATCAGCCTAGACATCCACATCCCACCCCCACTCCCCATTAGGGAAATCACCGTAAAACATTTCTCCAAAGCCAACTTCATGCTTCTTAAGACAGAAGTGGCAGACTTCACGACACCCATGCAGATGGACAATAGAGGTACGACTGCTGAATCCTACCCAAATGCCCTTTATAAGCACTTACACAAGTGCATGGATTGTGCTATTCCTAACAGAACCAAGATGCTATCCTCCTAAAAAAGGAAGCCAATCAGGTGGTCCCCTGTCATAAACAAACTCTACAACAGAAGAAAGAAACTGTTGCAAAAAAGAGTAAAATCCCATGACTGGAAGAACTCACTGGTCAGCCTCAGTAAGAAGCTGAGATTCCTCATAAAATCTTCCAAAGCTAGTTATGAAAACAAAATTGCCACTAATTTTAAAGACAACCACAAAGCATTCTATAGCTATGTCAGGAATCTCAATGGCAACACTCAGATCTGCTCTGAGTTACAGCACAATGGCACTAAATATACAGAACCAACTGATATTTCCAACATCCTGGCAGATAGGTACAGTGCTAACTTTACTCCCTCCTCACCCCCTAAAGGGTCTATACCAGAAGAATGCAAAGTTCCTATAGTCATGGCTGCACAGGTAAAAACCACACTCTCCAAAGCCAAGAACACAGCATCCATTGGACCAGACAACATCCCAGGCTGCATTCTACATGAACTACAGAATGAACTGGCACCTCACCTAAGCACCATGTTTAATCATAGCCTCACCTCATGCTTTCTGCCCAATGAATGGCACACAGTGATGGTTATCCCACTCCACAAAGAGGGAGCCACCACGGAAACTGGAAACTACTGCCCCATTAGCCTAATGAGCCTGGTCTGCAAGGCCATGGAACATATCATCATGGAACTTATAAACAAAGACATTGGTAATCTCCAAACTCTGGACCCCACCCAGTTTGGGTTTGTAAAACACAGATCATGACTCCTAAACCTGATTGACTTCTTTGAAGCAGTCACCAAAGCCATAGACGAGGGTAACGTGGTTCACATAGCCTATCTAGATCTCGCCAAGGCTTTTGATGCCATCCACCACTCTGGAATTATAGATAAACTCTCTATACTATGTATAAATCCCTCTCACAAGATGGGTTGCCAACTGGCTCACTGACAGAACCCACACTGTTTAAGTAGCAGACTCCAAATCCAACTTCAGACCAGTGACAAGTGGAGTACCAGAGGGTTCAGTCCTGGGTCCTCTCCTGTTTGGTATCTACTTTTCTGAAGTACAGGCTAACAAAGAAGGTCTTTGGCTAAAGAAGTTCGCAGATGACTGCAAACTAGGAGCCATAATTGAAACTCCTAACAATGTGGTCATCCTACAAAAGGACCTCACTGAGCAGATGCCTGGTGTTAAAGCCAAAAAGTGCATTGTCACCCCCTTTGATATAAACTCTGTACCCATGAGCTACCACATAGGTGGTAGTCTACTTAACACTGAAAGTGTGATAAGAAACCTTGGGACACAGATGGGCAGTAGTCTCTCCTTTGATAATCACATCACCACAGTAGTCAGGAAATCCTTCTATGTGGCACACCTCATCACAAAAGGTTTCTCATCCAGGAAAAAAGAGGTCATTGTTCCCCTCTACTCATCACTCATTAGACCCATTATAGCGTACAACGCCCCTTTTGGTATGTATCTCAAAAGACATCTACAACAACTGGAAAGGCTGCAGAAATACCTCACAAAGAGGATTACCGGCCTCAAACAGCTGCCCTATGCAGATGGTCTAAAAAATGCAACTTTACTCTATTGCATATCACCTACTCAGAAGCAATGTCTGCCTAACATACAAAGCTATGTCAAACCCAGAGCTGTTGGACATGCTCCACTTAAAGAAATCCCAATCCCTCCAAGCTACATGCTCTAGGGACCTACACCTTGTCACCAAAATAAACAGAACATGCTGGAGGGATAGATTCCTGTCCCAGAGACTACCCATACTCTGGAACAAACTACCTATCTATATCAAACAAAGCTCCTCATTAGCCCTCTTCAAGAAAAATCTTGATGATTGGATGGGAAATAGGAAATTCACCCCGGGGATCACCTCTGTGGCTCTGCTCAACAGGGGCACAGGAAAATAATTTTCTTGGGTGGAGAAAGCCAGGGTACCTTTTTGGCTGGGCTTGTATGGGCCCTAGGGCCGATAGCCTGTACCTACCTATGAAGCTATATGACCTGTACAATCAAATGCAGTGTCAAACAAATGTGTTAGTTGTGTTGATGCTGATTGAGATGCATACACTTTGTGGGTGCATATGTGTGCACGCCCTTATCATGATGGTTTGTTGCACCTACTGTTATGTGTACTACAGCAGTCACTATTCCTGGCAGGGGTATACTAACATGGGCCATCTGCATTTGCCAGTATTTGGTCAGTCTGCCCTACACATGTCCCCCAACTGTGCATGACTGCAAGGTCAACTCATGTGCACATCCCTTGGAGTTCACTACTGCTGTGGAGTCAGGGTTATATCTGCCACAGTTCTTGACCCTCACTGTGTGCAAATACAGCCATTTTTAGCATCGTTTGGATCCCTGATGCAGTGCACTGTTGTGTCTTGATGAATCCCCTCCCCACCTTCAGCCTTTTTGCAGATGTTTGACAACTATGGCCTACACATGTGTCATTTTGCAGTGTCCCAAACACTGAACACCATGTGTACCAGCCTAGTCCCAGCTAATGAATGGCAAACATACAGGTGTATACTGGCACTGGCAAGGTACAGATGGGGATGGTGGGCCTGAGGTGGGGTGAGGTGTTGGTTAAGCAGCACATGTATCTTACTTGGTATTGTCTGTAAATTTCCAACGTGGTCTTGGTATACCAGTACACATTGCAATGCATGCCTTTTGGGAACCTTTTCTGTTATGCATATGCTACCTGTAGAGAGGCCTGGCTGATGTTTCCTGTGGTACAACTGTCACATCTGATTACCCTAACTCATGGGCTACAGGTATGCAGAGTCCAGGCAATTGCTGACATGGGTACTGCACAGCTAGTACTTGTTAGACATTCCTGCAACTCCCTCAGTGTTGTGGCATGTTAGTAGGCAGCCTGCATGACTGGTTTGCTACATGTGACATCATCTGTCTTGGATGACCATCTGTTTATTTCTTACATTATTTCTGTCCCATACATGCTTGCCACATACATGACTGTCTGCACTGTTTGACATGGTATATGCAATGGTGAGGTATGGCTGCATGTCCAACTCCTGGGTGCTACCTGTTGGGTATGGGGTACACGCCATGGCATGTAAGATGTGTGCAAGCCACGGCTGCCTCTGTTGCAGGTAAGTGGGCACATTTGATGGCCAAAAGTCTTGGACAGCAGACCATTTCTTGGTGTGACATTGGGGACTTGTACTTGCTGGAAGGTGCATTCTCATGAAGAATGCATGCTGTCAGTACCTCAACAG
>NC_056737.1:16151764-16214264 GCF_019279795.1 Protopterus annectens
CCAAAGGTGGCTGTGCTGGGTGTTGAGTAGGAGGGACAGGCTGACTCTCTAGATGTGCCACGTGGCCCTCAAGCTGGCTTAGCAGATCTCCAAACTCCCTGTAGAGCTTGTGAGCTTGCTATGCACCAGACCCCAGACCTGATGATGGGTGACAGTATCCTGTCCGCGCCCGCTCCCAGTGTGGGGGTAAGCCCCACCCCTGAGGCGGTTCCACTCAAAGGTGCAGCAGGACCAGCGGAGAAGGAGGTCCTGGGGTGGGCCCCAGATGTGCTGGTGCCCCATGCCACAGCCAGATGAGGTGGGAGAGGTGGGTCCGCTGGGACCAGCCTTCCAAAACGTGCTATGGTGTTTCAATTCTAAAACATATGTGGGTTAGTAATAGTCAGTGCATTCCAGGATTAGGTATAACAGCATGCACAGATATTCCTATTAACCCAAAACACCAGATATGGAACAGTTGCGTAGCAAACAGAACACATGCATATATGGAACCACAGTGGCCTTTACAACAGCATGCAGGTACATTGATGGCAGCATGCCACCAATGAAGTATTTCAACATGGCAAATGCATAGAAACAAATTTCAATATTTATCAAACAATAGGACATATGTCCCAGCAGTAGATTTAATAGTGCACATACCAACTGAGTTGTGTATTTAGTTTATTGTTGCAGATATGATGGGGAGCAGAGAAAGATGTCAATTAACAACTTGTATATCCCTGTAGTTCTCATTACTTTCCTAGTCAGTGCTGTGATCTGTACCTTACAGGTATTATTACACAACCCTATGGCCTTAGTTTGGACAGTGGTATGGGTGTAGACTACTATATACATGAACTGTGTTTTACCTGTAGTATACACCTCTTACCTGGTATACCTGTGGAGGTATTGTTTGTTAACACAACCTGACTGTTTCTACGCATATTCCCAGATTATAGGTTGATGTTATGCGCATACCTCTCCATCTCTTATGGCACACACACTGGGCATGTCTTGATAACATGCAGGTGAAACTGGGAAATATTTTGACTATTGCCCTCATAAACCTTTGCTGAGTTGTACAATGACATGTTTGTTTTCATAGACATTTTCCAAATATTTACAGGCCTGACATTCAGTTATATGACATTAAATGCTGCCTAAATGTAAGAGATTAGCATGCTTATATGCCAGGGAGACAGGGTAACAGCCAGCAGATATGGGCCAATTATCTGCAAAGTCTGGACAAATCTGTACAGTCGAGGGGTATGATTCTGCATACAACTTACTACCACTCCCAGGATTCGAACCATGGCTGTGTGTGCTAAAAATAAAACAGTGTACATCACAGTTGAGTGTGCTATATAAATATTGCTGTGTATCTTTTCTCTGAATTCTGTCTATAAGTCTCCCATGGTTTTACAATATGACCTTGTAATTACAACACTCTTATATGGTTTCTATCACGTAGTCAAACATTTACAAGTTTGAACCACATATGGTCGAGACCATATGTTTGAATTTGTAAAAGTTCGAGAGTGTGAATGGAAATCTCCATAAGCGGAGGTTTCCATTCACTTCAATGTGGTGTGATCTCGGAGTTGGCATATTTAAGTAGTGGGTGGGGGTGGGGGTGCAGGGGGGATTGCCCCCCTGCATACAACAATTTATTTTTTTGCCCTTTTTTTATTTTTTTTTATCGGTAGTCGAAGTTCTGTAACTTCAAACTTAATGGTTCGACCATTAGGTGTTCGGAGTTACAGAACTTCAGCTATCTGATATAGTTCCCACTTATACAGGGTTTCCTAGATAGTTTTATTATATAGCACTGTGTGGATGTCAGTGATGAGTAATACCTTATTAGTCAGAGATACTGCAACACTAACACTGCAATACAATACCAGACTAAACAGTATCAGTTCAGGATTTCAATCTTTTATTTCTAGGCATAGTTTTCATATCTGACAGACCTGTGGGGGAATGTTTGTTAACACTACCTGAATATTGCCACACATATTACCAGATTCTACACTATTATTATGCACATACATCTCACTCTGTTACTGCACACACTCTGGTCGTAGCTTCACAACATAGGGGTGGAGTTGGGACATACTTTGCTTATTAATCTCATAACATTTTGATGAGTTGTTAGAGTGAAAGATTTATTCTTATAGATATATTTCTGACAGTTATGATGTCTGATAATCAGTTGTATGTCATTATCTGCTGCCTAATCATCTGGGATCATCCCACTGATTTGCCAGGGGGACAGGGTGACAGGCAGGGGACTTACACCAATTATCTGGACTTTATGACAATATCTGTACAGTTGTGGGGTATGATTCTGCATACAGCTTGCTACCACTCTTAGGATTCAAACCATTGCTGTGTGTGCTAAAAATGCAACACTTCACGTCTCATTTGAGTGTGCTATTTGGATTATGTTGTCTATCCTTTCCCTGTTTTCTGTCTAAGTCTCTCTCAGTTGTACAATATGACCTTGTGATTACAACAGTCGTATACAGACATTCATACACATTTTATTTATGTAGCACAATGTGGGTAACAGTTCTTAATACAACAGTACTATTAAGAGATTCCAACACTACATTACCATATGATACCAGAGTAAACACAAGCAGTCCAGGAGTTAGACCTTTATTGCCAGGCTGTTAACATTTTATTTACATACAATCTATATGAGACTCTTCCTGCCATATTGTCTGGTTTATTCAGTACATGTCATACACAATACAGGTTTTATACTGGCAATTAACTTTCTACTACTTTTAGATTTATTTCTTATGACAGTACATGCAAGATTATTACCAACCTGCCTCACCATGCAATCTCTGCAGTCTACAGGCATGGGCGTCCCGATTCACAGCCTCCTCGTCTGTTGCTGTCAAAGACATAAGAGGAATATTTATCCATACCTATCCATAATATACAGGAGCTGGCAATTATTAAACAGGTAGTAGACTGATACTTACACATGGCTGGGATATCCCTCATCTGCCTAGCCTCTTGGATCCAGTGATCCAAGAGCTCTCTCTTTCTCTGTTTCAGGTCGGCATAGTGATGTCTGACCTGCTTACCAGTTCATGGGATGCCAGTGGCACTGGTGAGGTCAGAGGCGAGACAGTCCCAGGTTTCCGCTTTATATTGGGAACCCTGGTACTGGCCATGCAGCAGTCTCTGGTCATGGTCTTTAACAAGGAGTCCTGCCATGACTTTGGTCTCCTGGATGCCCCAGCACTGCACCCGGAAGCATGATCCTTCACCCACACCAGCCATATTGCCTACAGGAGGAAGCTGCAACCAGTTATGAGATGTATTCCTGCCTGTGGGGTTTAAATAGGGCCGATTTCCCACACTTTGCCATGATTGGAAAGTTTTGAAAATGCTAAACTATTGGAAAACCTGCTTATCTAAGGTTGGCATTGCTTAAAGGGGTATACCAATGGGCAAACTGATTTAGCTAGCCTACACATTGCTTACACCTAGTAAGCAGGGGTGTGCAATGCTTAGCATTGCTTAATTTTAAATTTGCACACTATTTGCTGTTTGACATTGATTTATCATTCATAACATGTTATATATATGTTTGGTATCCATAATTCATGTGTACTTACACTGTATGGGGTCCTTGTGTTTATTGGGGGATTTCAACACTTTATTACAATGATACCTCACATCTGGACTTAATGCAGTACTCCAGTTCACATATTTATGTTGTGTAGTAGGTTATACAACATAAAACTGTATATAGATTCCTTTCAAATGTAAATTATGATTTTCCTATAGTGAGGATTTGTTTGGAGGTACCTCAGTCTTATGTACTGCTGTTGTGGCTTACTGGTTAACTATTGTGACTTAGTGTACAGGGTCCTGGGTTCAAGGGCTGTTTACTTTGTTGCTGGGCAGAACAGCGGCTGTTGGATACAGAGTGATTAAGGCACTTTTAAGAAATTGTAAGCGGGTTTGCGCAGGTTTGCTTGATGGTAAACAATGCTAACTTCCGGTTAAATATGCTTACAGGAAATTAGCTTCAATATTGCTTAACCTGTGTGCTCATTGCTTACCCCAACGCAAATGGGCTTAAACCCACTTGCTACTGCTTAAAAGTGCTTTCTCCCCTTACCGCCACACTAATTTAGACAGAAATGTAACATGGCTCCTGGGAAGGTGGTGGATTTGGACCCACTCTATGGATTTATCATTCATTACACATTATACCTTCAATTCGTATCCCAGATTCATGTGTACATATACTGTATAGGGCACTTGTGTTTATCTGTGGATTTTACAACATTATTACAATGACACCTCACATCTGCATTTAACGCAGTACTCCAGTTCACAAATATATGTTATTTAGTAGGTTATACGGTAAAAAAATGTTCATAAAGTGATTTCACATGGAAAATGGAATTTACTACAGTGAGAATCAGACCAGAAACTAATGCTCGCAAGGTGAATGCTCTTACCACTACACTTGCAGTACTGTTTCAGTTGCATGTATCTTGCTATTTATCTTCTTGTGGCATTTAAGCTACAGTATGCGGAGCTAAGCAATGGGCAAACCCGTGCACCTACTGTTAAATTTAATCTGTTTGATAATGCTCTTACCACTACACTTGCAGTACTGTTTCAGTTGCATGTATCTTGCTATTTATCTTCTTGTGGCATTTAAGCTACAGTATGCGGAGCTAAGCAATGGGCAAACCCGTGCACCTACTGTTAAATTTAATCTGTTTGATAAAAAAAATGTCTACTGCTATTTTCTCTTGAAAGGGACATATTTCACTTATTGCTATGAATTCCTGAATGCATCTGCACATTTGGCAGACATCCTAGCAACCCCCCATACCTCTCAACATCTTAATGCACATTATCTGGACAAAGCTTGACAACATGAGGTCCAACTATGGACATATTTTAATTATTGCTCTTATAAACTTGGGACAGTTGCTAGAGTAACAGGACTAGTTTTAATATACATTTTCTGACTTATTTTGGTGTCTGACACTCATATGTATGCCATTATTTCACGGCTTCATTCCTGACATCAGCCCATGATTTCAGGGTACAACTGGGGTACAGGATAACTGTATGGGCAACAAATGTGGAAATTATGCAATGATTTCTACAGTTGAGAGGTATACAACCTCCTATGAGCATTCTCTCTCATTGTTATTGGTGAATGGCACTTCCTGAGTGCAAGGGCATGTGTATTGTGAGAGCTCTGCTTTCAGACACACCCCCTGCACTCGTCCATGCCCCATGTCCATTTAGGAGCAGAAGTAGTGCACCTTCATTACTATTCATAGTGCGCTGCCATGCTGCTTCTAAATGGTCGCCTCCGTGCAGGAATAAGCACTCAGTTGTACATTATGACCTTGTGATTACAACAGTCGTATACAGACATTCCTACACATTTTATTTATGTAGCACAGGGTGGGTAACAGTTCTTAATACAACAGTACTATTAAGAGATTGCAACACTACATTACCATATGATACCAGAGTAAACACAAGCAGTCCAGGAGATGGACCTTTATTGCCAGGCTGTTAACCTTTTATTTACAAACAATCTATATGAGACTCTTCCTGCCATATTGTCTGGTTTATTCAGTACATGCCATACACAATACAGGTTTTATACTGGCAATTTACTTTCTACTACTTTTAGATTTATTTCTTATGACAGTACATGCAAGATTATTACCAACCTGCCTCACCACGCAACCTCTGCAGTCTACAGGCATGGGCTTCCCGATTCACAGCCCGCTCATCTGTCGCTGTCAAAGACATAAGAGGAATATTTATCCTTACCTATCCATAATATACATGAGCTGGCAATTATTAAACAGGTAGTAGACTGATACTTACACATGGCTGGGATATCCCCGTCTGCCTAGCCTCTTGGATCCACTGATCCAAGAGCTCCCTCTTTCTCTGTTTCAGGTAGGCATAGTAATGTCTAACCTGCTCACCAGTTCATGGGATGCCAGTGGCACTGGTGAGGTCAGAGGCGAATCAGTCCCAGATTTCCGCTTTATATTGGGAACCCTGGTACTGGCCATGCAGCAGTCTCTGGTCAGGGTCTTTAACAAGGAGTCCTGCCATGACTTTGGACTCCTGGATGCCTCAGCACTGCACCCGGAAGCATGATCCTTCACCCACACCAGCCATAGTGCCTACAGGAGGAAGCTGCAACCAGTTATGAGATGTATTCCTGCCTGTGGGGTTTAAATAGGGCTGATTTCCCACACTTTGCCATGATTGGAAAGGTTTGAAAATGCTAAACTATTGGCAAACCTGCTTATCTAAGGTTGATATTGCTTAAAGGGGTATACCAATGGGCAAACTGATTTAGCTAGTCTACACATTGCTTACACCTAGTAAGCAGGGGTGTGCAATGCTTAGCATTGCTTAATTTTAAATTTGCACACTATTTGCTGTTTGACATTGATTTATCATTCATTACATGTTATATATATATGTTTGGTATCCATAATTCATGTGTACTTGCACTGTATGGGGTCCTTGTATTTATTGGGGGATTTCAACACTTTACTACAATGACATCTCACATCTGGACTTAATGCAGTACTCTAGTTCACATATTTATGTTATGTAGTAGGTTATACAACATAGAACTGTATATAGATTCCTTTCAGATGTAAATTTTGATTTTTCCTATAGTGAGGATTTGTTTGGAGGTACCTCAGTCTTATGTACTGCTGTTGTGGCTTACTGGTTAACTATTGTGACTTAGTGTACAGGGTCCTGGGTTCAAGGGCTGCTTACTTTGCTGCTGGGCAGAACAGCAGCTGTTGGATACAGAGTGATTAAGGCACTTTTAAGAAATTGTAAGTGGGTTTGCGCAGGTTTGCTTGATGGTAAACAATGCTAACTTCCGGTTAAATATGCTTACAGGAAATTAGCTTCAATATTGCTTAACCTGTGTGCGCATTGCTTACCCCAATGCAAATGGGCTTAAACCCACTTACTACTGCTTACAAGTGCTTTCTCCCCTTACCCCCACACTAATTTAGACAGAAATGTAACATGGCTCTTGGGAAGGTGGTGGATTTGGACCCACTCTATGGATTTATCATTCATTACACATTATACCTTCAATTCGTATCCCAGATTCATGTGTACATATACTGTATAGGGCACTTGTGTTTATCTGTGGATTTTACAACATTATTACAATGACACCTCACATCTGCATTTAATGCAGTACTCCAGTTCACAAATATATGTTATTTAGTAGGTTATACGGTAAAAAAATGTTCATAAAGTGATTTCACATGGAAAATGGAATTTACTACAGTGAGAATCAGACCAGAAACTAATGCTTGCAAGGTGAATGCTCTTACCACTACACTTGCAGTACTGTTTTAGTTGCATGTATCTTGCTATTTATCTTCTTGTGGCATTTAAGTTATAGTATGCGGAGCTAAGCAATGGGCAAACCCGTGCACCTACTGTTAAATTTAATCTGTTTGATAAAAAAAAATGTCTACTGCTATTTTCTCTTGAAAGGTACATATTTCACTTATTGCTATGAATTCCTGAATGCATCTGCACATTTGGCAGACATCCTAGCAACCCCCCATACCTCTCAACATCTTAATGCACATTATCTGGACAAAGCTTGACAACATGAGGTCCAACTATGGACATATTTTAATTATTGCTCTTATAAACTTGGGACAGTTGCTAGAGTAACAGGACTAGTTTTAATATACATTTTCTGACTTATTTTGGTGTCTGACACTCATATGTATGCCATTATTTCATGGCTTCATTCCTGACATCAGCCCATGATTTCAGGGTACAACTGGGGTACAGGCCAACTGTATGGGCAACAAATGTGGACATTATGCAATGATTTCTACAGTTGAGAGGTATACAACCTCCTATGAGCATTCTCGCTCATTGTTATTGGTGAACGGCACTTCCTGAGTGCAAGGGCATGTGTATTGTGAGAGCTCTGCTCTCAGACACACCCCCTGCACTCGTCCATGCCCCATGTCCATTTAGGAGTAGAAGTAGTGTGCCTTCTTTACTATTCATAGTGCGCTGCCATGCTGCTTTTTAATGGTCGCCTCCTTGCAGGAATAAGCACTCAGTTGTACATTATGACCTTGTGATTACAACAGTGGTATACAGACATTCCTACACATTTTATTTATGTAGCACAATGTGGGTAACAGTTCTTAATACAACAGTACTATTAAGAGATTGCAACACTACATTACCATATGACACCAGAGTAAACACAAGCAGTCAAGGAGATAGACCTTTATTGCCAGGCTGTTAACATTTTATTTACAAACACATCTATATGAGACTCTTCCTGCCATATTGTCTGGTTTATTCAGTACATGCCATACACAATACAGGTTTTATACTGGCAATTTACTTTCTACTACTTTTAGATTTATTTCTTATGACAGTACATGCAAAATTATTACCAACCTGCCTCACCACGCAACCTCTGCAGTCTACAGGCATGGGCTTCCCGATTCACAGCCCGCTCATCTGTCGCTGTCAAAGACATAAGAGGAATATTTATCCTTACCTATCCATAATATACATGAGCTGACAATTATTAAACAGGTAGTAGACTGATAATTACACATGGCTGGGATATCCCCATCTGCCTAGCCTCTTGGATCCACTGATCCAAGAGCTCCCTCTTTCTCTGTTTCAGGTCGGCATAGTAATGTCTAACCTGCTCACCAGTTCATGGGATGCCAGTGGCACTGGTGAGGTCAGAGGCGAGACAGTCCCAGGTTTCTGCTTTATATTGGGAACCCTGGTACTGGCCATGCAGCAGTCTCTGGTCACAGTCTTTAACAAGGAGTCCTGCCATGACTTTGGACTCCTGGATGCCCCAGCACTGCACCCGGAAGCATGATCCTTCACCCACACCAGCCATAGTGCCTACAGGAGGAAGCTGCAACCAGTTATGAGATGTATTCCTGCCTCTGGGGTTTAAATAGGGCCAATTTCCCACACTTTGCCATGATTGGAAAGTTTTGAAAATGCTAAACTATTGGCAAACCTGCTTATCTAAGGTTGATATTGCTTAAAGGGGTATACCAATGGGAAAACTGATTTAGCTGGCCTACCCATTGCTTACACCTAGTAAGCAGGGGTGTGCAATGCTTAGCATTGCTTAATTTTAAATTTGCACACTATTTGCTGTTTGACATTGAATTATCATTCATTACATGTTATATATATGTTTGGTATCCATAATTCATGCATACTTACACTGTATGGGGTCCTTGTGTTTATTGGGGGATTTCAACACTTTATTACAATGACATCTCACATCTGGACTTAATGCAGTACTCCAGTTCACATATTTATGTTATGTAGTAGGTTATACAACATAAAACTTTATATAGATTCCTTTCAGATGTAAATTTTGATTTTCCTATAGTGAGGATTTGTTTGGAGGTACCTCAGTCTTATGTACTGCTGTTGTGGCTTACAGGTTAACTATTGTGACTTAATGTACAGGGTCCTGGGTTCAATGGCTGTTTATTTTATTGCTGGGCAGAACAGTGGCTGTTGGATACAGAGTGATTAAGGCACTTTTAAGCAATTGTAAGCAGGTTTGCACAGGTTTGCTTGATGGTAAACAATGCTAACTTCCGGTCAAATATGCTTACAGGAAATTAGCTTCAATATTGTTAACCTGTGTGCGCATTGCTTACCCCCACGCAAATGGGCTTAAACTCACTTACTACTGCTTACAAGTGCTTTCTCCCCTTACCCCCACACTCATTTAGACAGAAATGTAACATGGCTCTTGGAAAGGTGGTGGATTTGGACACTCTATGGATTTATCATTCATTACACATTATACCTTCAATTCGTATCCCAGATTCATGTGTACATATACTGTATAGGGCACTTGTGTTTATCTGTGAATTTTACAGCATTATTACAATGACACCTCGCATCTGCATTTAATGCAGTACTCCAGTTCACAAATATATGTTATTTAGTAGGTTATATGGTAAAAAAATGTTCATAAAGTGATTTCACATGGAAAATGGAATTTACTACAGTGAGAATCAGACCAGAAACTAATGCTCGCAAGGTGAATGCTCTTACCACTACACTTGCAGTACTGTTTTAGTTGCATGTATCTTGCTATTTATCTTCTTGTGGCATTTAAGCTACAGTATGCGGAGCTAAGCAATGGGCAAACCCACGCACCTACTGTTAAATTTAATCTGTTTGATAAAAAAAAATGTCTACTGCTATTTTCTCTTGAAAGGGACATATTTCACTTATTGCTATGAATTCCTGCATGCATCTGCACATTTTTCAGACATCCTAGCAACCCCCATACCTCTCAACATCTTAATGCACATTATCTGGACAAAGCTTGACAACATGAGGTCCAACTACGGACATATTTTAATTATTGCTCTTATAAACTTGGGACAGTTGCTAGAGTAACAGGACTAGTTTTACTATACATTTTCTGATGGATTTTGGTGTCTGAAACTCATATGTATGCCATTATTTCACGGCTTCATTCCTGACATCAGCCCATGATTTCAGGGTACAACTGGGGTACAGGCCAACTGTATGGGCAACAAATGTGGACATTATGCAATGATTTCTACAGTTAGGAGGTATACAACCTCCTATGAGCATTCTCGCTCATTGTTATTGGTGAATGGCACTTCCTGAGTGCAAGGGCATGTGTACTGTGAGAGCTCTGCTCTCAGACACACCCCCTGCACTCATCCATGCTCCATGTCCATTTAGGAGCAGAGGCAGCGCGCCTTCATTGCTATTCATAGCGCACTGCCATGCTGCTCCTAAATGGTCGCCTCCGTGCAGGAATATGATATTCCTGCATGGAACCTTACTGCATCCTGGGGCATGTCTGCAACTGACGTTTTTTAGACTTAAAAGTGATGAAATGTTAGCACTGCCATATAATTAAACTTTGACATAAAAAAAATCTGGCTGGTGTATATATGTGTGTGTGAGTGCGTGTGTGCGTGTGTGTGTGTGTGTGTGTGTGTGTGTGTGTGTGTGTGTGTGTGTGTGTGTGTGTGTCTCTATGTAGTTTTAGCCTGCAACATTAACCTAGCTATTTGATATTCCCCCAACCTTCCTTACCTTATGTAAGGTCCTACTAATGGTAGTTTTTTCTAGTAAATTTGAGTCTTGAACAGGCTACTTTTGTGGACTTCCGATGCCAATTTCATGTAGCTGCTGGAAATTACCCTAGCATTACCTACTATATGGTACTTCTAGATGTTCCTTATCAAATGTAATAGCCTTAGCTGTTTTGTATAGGTTGATTTTAGATATTTTTTACACAACAGATAGATATTTAATTGTCTTTTACGTGCAATAGACTAGAGACACAATAGATAGATCTTTAATTGTTTTTCTGCACAATATACTATGGACATTGTTTTAACTACTGATAGCATATGTAGTTGCTCTAGTTAACTTTGTGTATGGCATGAATGTAATGTTTGTTGCACCATAGTTTGCGATAATTGGCTCTAGCTAATGGGAGCATTTAAGATGCTGTGTAAATTTATTTAAATGTTTATCTGCATGGATTGTTATCTTCCTATCTAGCTCCTATAGTGAACTATTAATTTAGATGATGAAGGTTGTAGGGAACTAATATTAATTTTTCCTTTGAGTGCCTTACATTTCTGGTTTCTCAGGGGACTATGAATGTTGTTTTCCTCTGACTACCCCCATTTCCCACACACTCCCAGGGGTCCTACACTTACACTTCCTTAGCCATACCCTCTCTCCCAATTATCCTAATTACTTCCACCAATCTAGTATATATTAACTACAACCCACCTATTTTACTCCTCCCCCACCTATTACATTTTGTACCTCTTCCCAAACCTCTTAAGTTTTTTTCATTACCTAATCACTGCTCCCACACACAGAACTCTACAAAACCCCTTATATAATGTCCTCTAAAACTAAACCTATCCTTATTAAAATTATACTGCTAATTACTCTCTTATCTATTCTCACCTCTGCCTATCTCTTCACCTCCACTGATAAATTTAACTATGGCTATTTCAACTACTCTCCCAAACAAACAGGTAGTCACAACCATGCCCTTACCCATTTTCTACTAAATACCAAATCCACACCCTGCTACCTACTAGCTAAGTATCATCGACTTACTCATATTAAATTCAATAATACAACTGCAAGGAAGTTAAAATACCTAACCATCTTCCTCCACAACCCATTATCTGCCCTAAAAACTCCCACCTTAAAAGACAGTGACATCCACCCTAACCCAGGCCCAACAAACATCCTAACTCTACAACACTTTCGACCACTCCCCCCAACCTAGCTGCACAAACCTGTCTCTCTAATTCCTTACTTTTAGGTCATCTCAATATCCGTAGTTTAAATAATAAAATTGCTCATCTCCATGCCCTCCTTGATACTCACCCCTTTCATATCCTCGGTCTCACAGAAACCTGGTTAAAACCTGTAACTAAAGACAACAAAATAATCCCCCCAGGTTACAATATACTGAGACTTGACCACATAAAATGTAGGGGTGGGGGAGTAGCACTACTATATAAATCCACACTGCAGATCACCTCATTAGCTTATAACCCACCTCAAGATAGTAAGGCTGAAGTACTTATCTCCCAACTTCAACTAATCACTTCCAAAGCCCTGTACATTATCTGTCTCTACTTACTCCCTGGCAATAATATCACTGCAATAGAAGACATTCTGAACTGGATATCAACTTCCTACCCACAAGAAACTATTATACTAGGTGACTTTAATACTGACTGAAAATGTGTAAACACAGATAACCCCACGTCACATATTAATCTTCATGGCTTTAGCCAAATAGTTACCACCACTACTAGACTTAATAAACCTAACAAAAAAGAGAGCATCTTAGATTGGTTACTTATTGACAAACAAAAACAAATATATAAGGTAGGTACTCTTCCTGATGACTTAAGTGATCATATGTTAACTTACATTATAAGACAAAGGAATGATATCCCTAACACCCCTATGTACAAAATCTCTCGAACCAACAAACACTTTAACCCTGTCTTATTCCAAAATGAACTTAATGCCTGCAACTGGTACCCTCTAAAAACTCTCCCTCTTGAAGAGGTCGTGAAATATTTTAACTCTAAATTCTTAACTATCCTTGACAAGCATGCTCTGAAACGATCTATCAGAATTAAGTCCAAACCTGCCCCCTGGCTTTCAAAAGAAAATAGACAACTCATATTGCTCAGGAATAAATCATGGGCCAAGTGGAGAGCATCCAAAAATATCATAGACCATCAAACATTTAGACAGCTAAGAAATACTACAAAAAAAGAGGTTTCCAAAATGGTGGTCGACTAGTCTGCACCCTATCCATAGAGCTCCTACTGTTATTTATAACTATCTTAGCTTTAAAGTGCATTGAAAGCTTATTATCACCGATGTTATACTAGGACTAATAAATTTAACTTTCTTCTAAAGCATTCGGAAGAGTATTGACTTATCTAAAACAAAAATAAGCAACTCATCTCCAACTTTGTGCCTGGGATCTTCACCACGTACATCCAAGGGACCCTCGAGACAACTGCTGCATTATAATAACCGTTGCTTATAAACCATGTCTGACATCGCAGAAAATATGGAAACTCAACTGAGAAAAGCAAAAATTTCTTCAATTTTATCTCCGGAAAAGGATACAGCTTCCAAAAGGCAAAGAATTGCTAGACAACCAGCCAACACTAATAAAACAGATCCTAAAGGAAAAACTGATGCCAACTTTCATCTTGATGAACTTAAATCATCACTACAGCCCATCCATACTGCCATACAGGGATTCTCTGAACAACTCACAGATTTTGGAAACTCCATAAATCAGATACTACAAAGAGTGGACACTCTCGAACACAAAAATAAAGCCAATGAACTACTGATTCAATCCATATCGGAAGACCCGAGCGCAAAAAACACTATGCTTTTTGATCTACAGTCTAAGATAATGGATCTGGAGGCTAGAAGTCGCCATAATAATATATTAATTAAAGGGTTACCAGAGTCCTACGATAACCAAAACTTGCTGATAATTTGCAGGCAGATATTTCTTGCACTATTGGGGTCGGAAAATAGCTCTGAGAACCTAGTAATAGAGAGAGCACACAGGGCCTCTCATAAGTGCCAAGACTCAACTACCCCGCGTCAAATATACACTAAAATATTAAATTTCCAAGACGCGCACACAATCTTAATGTCAGCCAAAAAACAAAGAAATTTTACATGGAACAACCACAAGCTTACCTTTACCCAAGATCTGCCTCACCAAATCAAATTAAATAGACAAAATCTAGCCCCTTATTGCGCTGACCTGATCAGGAGAAATGTGAAATTCCAGATGTGGTATCCAAACACCTTGTTATTCTCCTACAATGAAAAGAGATACACAGCCAACACTCCATCAGAAGCAAAAGAAGCTTTTATCAAAGCTTTCAATAACTATCCTGCTCTTTAAAATGTTGTACCTGAGAGTACCTCTCTCTATGCCCACATCAGGAATACTGGAGTAAAGTACACTAAGTTTCAATTGCCTGGATTCATCAGTAATCCATACCCCCTCAATTTCTAGAGTTACTGTCCTTAATAAAATAATTATCATCAGTGATATTTGACTCTATAGCTGACCTTCTACTCCTATATTCCTGGTCACCAGTTCTGAATAGGAACCTTACCGTACTCAGTTTCGGGATCCTGAGGAACATCCAGACTGGAAGACTTCCGATGGACTCTTAGTGTGAAGCTATTCCTGTGACTCCCATGTTGCAATCTGTGTCTGTGGTACACCTACTGTGGACAATATGTCTCTTATGAGTAATTACTTATGATCAGGTTACCAATTCTGTATACTGGAGATAGAAAGCTGCTCAGATTGTTTAGCACACGATATGACTTACAGGTCACTTGACAGTTTCATAGTTTCATAGTATAGTACTAGGCTATCTGCCCTACAGCATTTATAAGCCTAATCAAAGTGTATGTGACTTTCGCCACCCCATGTAATGATACAAAAGTGTACAATTTAAATTAAATTTAGTTTACTGTGCCTCTATCTAGCAATGGCGCAGAGATAACCCCCGGGGTAAACCTACGATCACCCATCCATTCATCCAGATTTCTCTTGAAGAGAGTCAGTGAGGGGCTCTGCCTAACATGGACAGGTATCCTGTTCCAGAGTGCAGGAAGCCTCTGGGTTATGAATCTGTCCCTCCAGCATGTCCTATTCATATTTGTGCTGAGGTTTAGATCTTTAGCTCTCGTGGCTCTGATGGATTTGGATTTTTTGAGGTGGAGCATGTCCATTAATTCTGAATTGGACATGGCCTTGTACGTAAGGTACAGATCACCTCTGAGCAGGTGGTATGCTACTGAATATAGCTGGAGCTTTTTCAGTCTGGCAGCATATGACATATGCTGGAGGCCCTTGATCCTCTTGGCAAGGTACTTTTGGGGTCTCTCCAGCTGCTGCAGGTGCCGGGTGAGGTACATACAAATGGGGCATTGTACTCAATCATAGGCCTGATAAGGGAGGAATATAAGGGTACAATGACATCCTTTGATCTGGATGTGAATCCCTTCATGATAAGGTGGGCAAGGTAGAAGGTCTTTCTAACCACTTTGGCGACATGGGTGTCAAATGAGAGGTCACTGTCAACTTGGGTCCCCAGGTCTCTGATTACTTTTTCCGTACTTAATGGATTACCACCTATGTGGTAATTTGTGGGTACTTTGTTTTTTCCAAAGGGGATGACTATACATTTTTTGGCATTTAGTTTAGGGCCATGACTCTGGCACCAGTCGTCTGTTTCTGTGAGGCCCTTCTGGAGGATGCATGTGTCAGCTGGTGTGTCGACTATGGCACCTAGTTTGCAGTCGTCTGAGAACTTTGTCAGCCACAACCCCCCTATGTTTGCCTGCACATCTGAGAAATAAATGCAGAACAAGAGGGGTTCCAAGACAGAGCCCTGTGGGACTCCACTTGTGACTGGCTTAGAGTCTGACATAGCTACAGCTATTCTGACTTTGTGGGTTCTGTCCTTTAGCCAGTTTGCAACCCATCTTCTGACAAACAGGTTTACATTTAAGCTGTTGAGCTTGTCTATGATGCCTGAGTAGGGTATTGTGTCAAAGGCTTTTGCCAGATCCAGGTAGGCTGTATGAACTGCTTTGCCTTCATCAATGGCTCTAGTGACTGTTTCAAAAAAGTCCACCAGGTTTAAAAGACAAGATCTGCCTTTTACAAAGCCGAACTGGGTAGGGTCAATTGTCTGTAGGTCCCCGATGTCTTTGTTTATGAGTTCCATAATGATCCTTTCCATAGCTTTGCAGACCAGGCTGGTCAAGCTTATGGGGCAGTAGTTTTCAGGGTCTGTAGAGGTGCCAACTTTGTGGAGTGGGACCACTGTAGCTGTATGCCAGTGTTCAGGGACATATCCTGTAGCAAGGCTAAGATTAAACAGCGTTCTTATGTGCGGGTTTAACTCCTCTATGAGTTCACGTAGCATGCAACCCGGGACACCGTCAGGTCCCATGGATGCTGTATTTTTAGCTTTGCTGAGGGCAGCTCCCACCTGGACATCTGAGATTTCAGGGAGTTTGCATTCAGCTGAGATATTTATTTCGTCTTTTGGGGGAGAGGGAGGGAGGGGAGAAATTTGCATTGAACCTGTCTGCCAGTATGTTGGCAATATCTGTGGATTCAGTGTATTTTTTGCCGTTATGAACTAACTCTGTGCATATCTGAGGGTTTCTGCCCAGGTTTCTAACATAACTGAAGAAGGCCTTGTGATTATCTTTAGTATCCTTAGCGATTTTTCTCTTGAAGTTGGCCTTTGATGATTTTATTAGCGAACGTAGTTTTTTGCTAGTGCTGATCAGGGATGCCTTCCCTTTATGGGATTTTGCTCTGTCTTGCAGTAGCTTCCTTCTCTTGTTATAAAGTTTGTTTATGGCTGGGGTCCACCAGATAGGATGCCTGCCTTTGGTGGAAAGGGTCTTGGTTTTATTTGGGATTGCATGATCCATGCATTCTTGGAGATGCCTGTAGTAAGCATTTGTGAAGGATTCAGCAGTGTGGGATGTGGTTTCCACTGGCCCAGGGGGCTTGAAGGATACCATTTCAGTCCTAAGGAGTGTAAAGTTGGCTTTTGAGAAGTTTCTCACTGTGGTCTTTTGTGCTGGGGGTGGAGGTGGGATATGAATATCTAGGGTTATTAGTTTATGGTCTGATCTCACTAGTGAGTGATATACTTCCAGTGTTGAGCATTTTGTCCCCATGTTTGTGGTGATCAGGTCAAATATATTATTTCCCCTTGTGGGGGAGGTGACTAGTTGTTCCATCGCATTTGAGTTGATGAATTCCAGGAACCTTTGGTCTAGGGTGTTGGGGCTTGAGTAATGCACCCAGTCTATGTTTGGGTAGTTGAAGTCTCCCAATATGATGGTATTTAGTGAGACATTCGTATCCTCCAGTGTCTTCAGGAAGACTGAATGGAGTTCCTGAGATTGCGAGGGTGGTCTGTAGCATGCTACAAGTTGTATAGCAGTTTTGCCTATGGTTAGTTGCACACGGATGGTCTCCGATGCTTCGTGCATTGCCACTAACCTGGAGGTGTGGGTATCTTTAATGAATATGGACACTCCCCCTCCTTTTGTGGTTCGGCCCAGGTTTTGGGGCTGAAATGCATGATACGAGGTATAGCCTGGTAGGGCTGGGGTGCTCTCAGGAGCCTTGAACCAGGTTTCAGTTACTGCACAGACATCAATGCCCTCCATACTGAGGAGTGCTTCGAGAGCCTGCATTTGAGATTTAGACTTCTGGCGTTGAGCAGCATTACCCTTAGTTTTTTTCCTTTATTGTTTTCTAAGGTGGTGGGTTTGTCTTTTGAGCCTTGCCTAAAAAAGCACTATGGGTGTGGCAAGAGCGTTAGCCAATATCCGGAAGCCCAGTGGTGACAGGTGCAAGCCGTCCCTTGCGAAGCAGCGTGGCTTGTCCAGCATGTCATCCCAAGCAGACAGACATTGGATCCCCCTAGAATGACACCAGTAATTGAGCCAATTATTAAAGCTGATCATCTTGTCTTTGTATTGTGGCATCATTGGTGAGGGCAAGATGCTGCTCAGGCTCAGGGTCATACCGGCCTGGGCTACATAATCAGAGAGCTCCTCTATGTCTCTTTTCATGTAGTCCAAGGAGGTATGTCTCAGGTCATTCACGCCAGCATGGACAATGACGGAGTCATATTTGTACTTGCTTTGGAGTGACCTGAGTGCTTGTGTTATGTGGCGGATCCTAGCTCCCGACAGGCAGCATGAACATGCTCTGTCAATCTCCTGCCACTTCTTTTATGCTCTACTGGGTTGTTCGGGGTTCAGTTGATGCACTCAAATATGTTGCTTTTCGTGGTATGCGCCCGGACACCTCTGTCGATAGTACTGAAGAATGTGGTCACCCTACGTAATAGTCAGAGTTCAGTGCTCACTTAATGTTATATGATTCTGGAGTTTCAGAGTTTTCTCAGTTTAAATGTAGTGCGGGCAATGATATACACAACACTGAATGATGTGCTCTGCACTGCAACTATGATGTGTAATTCTAATGAATATACTCGCAAAATATTTCATAATCTACTGTCTCCCGCTACGCTATCTAAGTTACTTATCGTATTCTCATTGTTTTTCTCTTATTCATACTACTCTGTTAACAATCTCTGCTTGTATTAATATCCAGCTATCCTGCCAACTAAAATGTTAGCATGGATAAAGCGCACTGAATGTGTTGCTGTCTCTCCAGCTTTGTATACCTCATTTGTTTACAGCTGTGACAATTACACTACATAGACATATCTTAACCTATGGTCAGATAATTGCCAAATTTCTAGACAATTGTATATAATGCTCACATTAATAAACTGTGTCAGAACATACTTAAATCCTTACTATAGTAATAGATTTAGCCCTATCTCTTTTCTCATGCCCCTATCCTATGCTATCCTCTATTCATAATTATATCTTGGAATTCTCCTAGTTATGACTCCTCTATTAAGTATCTACTATACCCGTTTAATTAAATCCCCCTATAGCTCTCCTATACTCATGCCTTTCCATATCTATAATCTTCTATTTGGCTATATATATATATTTTTTCTTTCTTTTTATTCACTCTCCTTACACTATTCCTGGATCTAGACTTGAGCTCATGGAGGCTTATGCTTTAGGGTCCTAGTATGACCTTGTTATGGAAATGGATTGTTTTGTATATATGTATAGTTTTACTTACTGTTGGTTTAGTCCTTGTTAGGACTTTATATATATTAGTTTTATATACAATGTTTGCTTTGCTAACCAATACTATTAGTCCTTTCAATATTGTATATGTATTCCTTCTGCTAGAGAGTTGGGGTGGGTAGGCACCGGTGTGGTTTTGAAGGAATACTACGCGACCATCTCTACTGCTGTTACGTTCTACACTAGCTCCTATCTTACACATAATTTTTTCTTATTATGGTCTCCAAAATTAGTTAGTCCCTTAGCCCTATTAATCAATAATCTTCAAATTATTAATATACCTTGTCTTGTAGCCTATGACGCTACATATTGACTCATGGAATGTTAGAGGGCTTCACAATAAACCCAAAAAATCTCTCCTTTTTCATTTGCTATTTAAGTCTCAGGCTAGTATATGTTACCTGCAGGAAACACACATGTACAAAGAGGATTGGGTCAAAGAGGGGAAAAAAAGTGGATAAAAGCCATCATCTCTGCGGGGAACAGCTCGAACTCCAAAAGGGTGGCTATTATAATCAAAAATAATTTCCAAGGAGATATTATTGATATGAAGTATGATGAAAATGGTAGATGGTGCCTCTTTACCTCACGCCTATACAGCCTTAACAAACCAATCTTATTTTTCAACTTATATGGCCCATGTACCCAACAACATACCTTTATTCTAGAAATACACAACATTCTTTCATTGTTTAATGACCACTATATTATTGCAGGTGGAGACTGGAATGCTGTAATAGATCCTAATTCAGATCGTACCAGCAAATCTCCCTCTTATAATCCTCAATCATCTATAGCTATAGAAGAATTAATGTATGACCTCAATTTTATTGACCTCATCTTATACACAGAACATTTAGTTAAAGATGAACTATACGCATATTACTCGAAATGCTATAATACGTGGTCAGGACTAGACATTTTCCTAATATCCAACTCCCTCTCTTGTTTCAAAATTAACTTCTCCCTAGAACCCAGGTTCCTATCTGATCACTCAAAAATCTCTCTCAAAATTAATCCTGATTCAAACTCAACCTCTTCATCCAACTATAATAATTGGACACTAAACAATAACCTGCTTTGCAATAAAGATATTATTCAAGCAATCACAGAACCACTACTTGACCTTAGTTCCAATCTTGACTATACCAACATCCCCCTGGATATACAATGGGCTGCCTGTAAAGCATATATTAGAGGTATTATAATCAATAAAGCTTCTTACCTTAAAAAAATTCATAAAAGTAAGGAATCCAAACTTTCAGTTAAGATTTCTGAATTAGAGAAGCAACAAAGACTTAACCCAGACCCTAATATATACAAAGAAATAACCGATTCCCAAAATCAATTGCTGCATCTTCATCAACAAAATCTAACCCTATTCGAACAAAAACTTATTGCATCTTATTCATAATGGGCACAGGTCCCCTCCAAGTTATTGGCAAAAATAATTCGAAACAGTCAAGCTCCTCCTAGAATCTCGTTTATACATTTCCAAAACAAGATCTATAATTCGGACTCTGAAATAATACAGATATTCTCGCTCTTATATTCAGATATATATTCCAAAAAAAAAAAATAGTTCCCTCCATCAACCAACACATGATTAGTTTTCTGAAATCTATTAAATTTCCTTCTTTAAATAAATCTCAAAGTGACATGCTTTCAGCTCCCTTAAGCCTTCAGGAAATTAGGACAGTCATTACAAATCTTAAAGTAAGTAAATCCCCCAGCCCAGATGGATTTACAGCCGAATTCTTCAAAACTCTCAAATCAGTAGTCTCCCCTATTCTGCTAAAGGTATTTAACTATATAATAAAATATGGCATATCAGATTTGCAGTGGAACACCTCAAAAACTATTCTAATTCTGAAAAATAATAAAGATAAAACTGACCTCCATAACTATCGGCCCATCTCACTGATAAACATTGACATTAAGATTCTAGCTTCGTTACTAGCAAACAGATTAAAAAAAAGTTTTACCTTTTATAATCTCCGCAGAACAAACAGGATTTATGACGCATAGGCATACTTGGGATAACACCTTGACATTGGACTCCTTAATGTACTTGACCAAAAAAGAGAAAAATACGATCTATGCCTTGACATTAGATGCGTCAAAAGCTTTTGACAGGGTAAACTGGGACTTCCTTTTCCAAACTATGACCCACTTTAACATACCCACCCCCTTTATAGATATGATTAATGTTTTATACAAAAATTCATATACCTATCTATGGATGAACAAAAATATCTCCAAACCCTTAAAGATAGCTAATGGTACAAGACAGGGATGTCCTTTATCCCCCTTTCTCTTCAACATATTTATAGAACCATTTTTTCTTTATATCGGCCAAAATACTTTTCATACGATTCCCAAAATACTAAACACCAAAATATTACTATCAGCCTTCGCAGACAATCTAAACATTTATTTTCAACTGCCTAACACTGACCTGAATAAAATTGTTAACTCTATCAACATGTTCTCAAAAGCTTCAGATTACCAGGTTAACTCTAAGAAGTCGCATATCTTTCCCGTAAACCCTCTAGGTCATAAACCTAAATACTTCCCTACTTCTCTTTTCAAGACAATATTTGACATTAAATACTTAGGGATCCACTTTGAACACAACCGGCTATCCATGTTTCAAAACAACATGTTTAAAGCTTGGTCAAAAATATCTCTTGATCTTCGCAGATGGGAACGATTGAATCTCTCTCTTCTATCTAAATCAGCGATAATTAAAATGAACATTCTCCCCAGACTCCTCTATCAATTTAACTCTACAGATCAGATAATGTCTAAATCCTTTCTATATAGAATTAGTAAAGAACTAGCCAAATTTATATGATATCCTAAATCAGTGAGAATTTCATATTTTAAATTAATACTTCCCAAAACCAAAGGTGGGCTTGGCCTCCCGAATCTCCATCTCTATTATACAATCATATCTGCCAGTAGGCTGTTATTCATCTTGAAACTTAATAATAAAGACTATAACTCTTACCCTACCTGCTCCAAATTGTGGTATCAACATATCCTAGGCAGTAAAATCAATCCTGCTGCTCTCCCTTTTCTTTCTTTGGACACTATAGATAGTTTTAACTTAACTGCTAACATAAAACAAAAAATCAGATCCTTTCAAAGCATGCTAAAACTCATTAAATTAGACAAAGCTCTTCCTCTGCTCCAACCTCTCCATTTAAATCCCAGTATTGAAATGAACAACATGTTAATCAATCTTTCTAACTTCCCTCTTATTAAAAATCTTACTGTCTGGGATATACTCAAACATAATAACGAAACACTTACCAACTTCTACATAATTCTCAAAGTTAACAACTAGTATTTAACTATTCTTCACCAGCTGCGAGATCTAGTTGCATCAACATTCGTCCAACTTCTAGATAACAGTCAAGATGTCACCAAGCTAGAGACTGTTATTCAAACCCTGATTTTACCGGAAAAAATGCTCTCCAATTCATATAAACTCCTAACCTCCATAATCCACGAATCAGATTGTCTCTTCTCTAGCTACTGGAATAAGCACAACTCTCAACTGTCGAAGAAACAGAAACTCTCCGCCATAAAAAATACCCTAGATTTTTCCCCCTTTAAAAAACTTTTTTACACACAACTAATGATTAATAACAATGCATACTAAACTCCCTCTATATTATCTAAGTTTGACTCGAAGAAATCCCCCTCCTGCCCGTGCTGCTCATTCCCAAAAGCTGACCTGTTACATGTGTTATGGTCCTGCAAATACTCGCACAAACTCTGGACCTCACTAAAAGTCCACCTCCAGAAAATGGGATACCATAAATCGACCCTCTCCTGGGAACTAGCCATCCTTCATATCCCTACTAGTGTTCTCTCTAAATTTGACACACATGTCCTGTTTTTTTTTTTATGCTTGCTCATGAAGCTCTGTATCTCTAAAAAATGGATAAACCATACCAAATTATGTTGGAATAACTTTAAGGAAATGGCTCACTCATACATTGCAGCACACAAACTTATTGTAAAAAGCCCTAAAAAGATTGCTCTCTCAATAAAAGTCTGGGAAAGGGTTAATGCCCTCATTTTTAGTGAAGGATAATCTTAATTTTCCATTTTAAGTAATGGGACCTATCTTACATTCTATGTCTATTTTACAAATATTTTCTCAATGGCAGCACTTTGGTTAGATATTTGTATATATTGTACATACTTTGTTATGAGGTTATAAGTTCTGACCGTTTTTCTTATCAATCATGTGTTCAGCCTATACTTTCTTTCATGTACCAACAATTCATTACTGGCTGTCCACCTTATTGTTGTTACTTCTTATGAAACAAATAAAAAGTTTTTTGAAAAAAAAAAGAAATACTACAAAAAAGGCTATACTTACTGACAAAAAAAACTACTACTGTAAACTACAGCAATCTCACCATAACAATCCACAGAAGTTCTGGTCTAGCATTAATAAACTATTACACCCAGGGCACTCCACACACCACCTCCTCTAGGAGCTGAAAACAATACCTCCCTTCAAACTGCCAATGGCTTTAACACCTTTTTCACTGACACCATAAACTCTCTAGCCTGTCAACTTTCCACAAACTGCTCTAATCTCCCAACCTGTTTACCTGATACCCTCCCCTCATTCCAATTACAACCTGTCGCGACCTCATACATCCAAAAACTTATACAGAAACTTAAACCATGTACCCCCTCTGCTGACCAGCTACCATCTAAATACCTGTAACAAGCAGCTAAAGCAGTTGCTTATCCTGTATCCATCATTATAAACAGAAGTATAAATGAAGGAATTGTCCCGGATATCTGGAAAATCTCCCACATTATCCCTTTACATAAAGGTGGCAAATCCAACGATTATTCCAACTATAGGCCTATTGCTGTCTTATGACCATTAGCAAAAGTTATGGAAAAATGCATTCACCAGCAACTAATTACCACTTTATCCAACATAACAAACTAGCTAACTGTCAGCATGGTTTTAGGCCATTTCATAGTACCACCACAGCCCTCCTATCCTTCACTGACTCCATCAGTAAAAACCAAAATAAAAACATCCTCTCATCAGCACTCTTTATTGATCTGTCAAATGCCTTTGACATGGTCAACCACCCCATACTCCTAAAAACTCTTGAATCCCTTGATTTTGACTCCAAGGCTGTTCTCTGGTTTAAGTCCTACCTTAACAATAGGCAACAAGCAGTCCTCTGGGAGAATAAACTATCTCCCCACCTGCCAGTCTCCCATGGAGTCCCTCAGGGCTCTATTCTTGGTCCACTTCTATTCTCAGTGTTCATCAACAACCTTCACTTAGAAATCCCTCAAGCTACCTGTATACAATATGCAGATAACTCCACACTCATATGTTCTGCCAACTCCGTATCTGAACTACAATCCCTAACCCAGACAGTATTTAACTTAGTCGAGGAATGGTTCTTAAAACGTTGCCTCCTTTTGAATGCAAAAAAAAAAGCAAGCTCTTACTCTTCTCACCTAATAGTAAGCCCCCCCCCCAATCAATTTCTCTATCAAGTCAAATAATGGCACCATTATAAACCCTGACTTTATCACCAAACTATTAGGAGTCATAATTGACAACAACCTAACATTTGACAATCATATAAACAACACAATAAAGAGTGTAAATAGAAAATTGGGCTCCTTGTATAAAATAAAACCCTTCTTAACCCCTATAGCCAGTACTACCATTGCCCACTCCCATCTAGTCTCCACTCTTATCTATGCTTCCCCCATATTTACTAACCTAAAGAAAAATAATCTTAGTAAACTAGCTAACTCCTATAATAATATTGCCAAATTTGCCACTGGAAACCCCTTTACAACTCATCATTGTCTGAACCTACAGCAGCTAGACTGGCTTGAACTACAAAACATTTTGCTACTTTCCCAACTTACTTTTGTTCATAAGATTTTCTACCAACCTAACAACACACCAATACTCTCAAACCTAATTACCCCCTATACAAACCTCAATTTCTTATGCTCTTCCACTAAACTCATAGCTAGCATTAGCAAGTCTAATAACTTGGCAGGTGATTCCTTGTTTTCAAATACTGCTGGAAAACATTGGAACATGTTGCCATCAGATCTAACTGCACTTCCCTCCTTCCCGCTCTTTAAAAAAAGGCTCAAGCAACATCTTAAAACACATTGGCTTTGCCCTTGGTGTTACCCTATCTAATTTGTCTGTAGATCTAACTGCACTTCTTTCCTTCCCGCTCTTTAAAAAAAAAAAAAGGGCTCAAGCAACATGTTAAAACACTCTGGCTTTGCCCTTGCTGTTACCCTTCTAATTTGTCTGCTCTCGCTTTTGCCATTTTCCCTATACTGCCTCCTCTCTCCTTTTTCTCTCCACTTACCTTAAGCAGTGGTAACTGCCTCAAGATTTTGTTGCATATAGCAGATGTATTAAACTGTGAACATAGTGTAAACAACCTCACATGTCTTAATGTAAGAAAGTCTTATTATGTTTCATATTTAGCTGATTTCTCCTTGACAAATGCTCTCTATCTACATTTAACTAAATACTTTTTCTTTATATTTCTGTAAGAATTCTATGTGAATACTGTGTTGGCTTAAATTGCATGACTTTGTAACTACTGATCTCTCATTATTTTTATCAACAAGATTATTTTGTTTTTTTTTCCTTCTTATACTTGTACATTACAAATGTTTTAATGATACCGTGGAGCTTTTCTCCCCGGGCCTCCACTGAAAATGGAAATATATCCAGTTGGACTAGCCCGGTTAACAAATGTAAAATAAATAAATAAAGTATATATATATATATATATATATATATATATATATATATATATATATATATATATATATATATATATATAAAAGAAACAACAAAATGCAGAGTACACCACTACTAGTATCATAAAAAACTAAGCTTTCTTTATTAAAATAAAAACAAGATGAGCAATTTTGAGTTATTGAAAACCCTTCATCAGATCTAACAATGAAATGTAAATTTAAAATTCTTCTCAGTCAATGAAAATAAAGTGGATTCAGTGCCAACCTAGGATAATTGTATATTAAAATCTGTCTTTAGACTCATAGCTGTAGAACATAAGTAGTCCTTATGCAAATTAAACCAAAAGTCATCCTGTGAATTGTAATACATGTATTGACTGGATGTATCAACTTCCAGCCATGATGATTGGCTATGAGCCTAAAGACAGATTTTAATATACAATTATCCTGTCTTGGCAGTGAATCCACTTAATTTTCATTGGTTGACAAGAATTTTAAATAGACATTTCATTGTTTTAGATGTTAGTTCTGATGAAAGGCTCTCAAGAACCTGAAAGCGCTAATCTTGTTTTTATTTCAATAAAGACACCTTAGTTTTTATTATACTAGTCGTGGTGTATGCTGTATATTCTTGTTTCTTACTCCATTTAGTCCTGCTCTGCAGCGGATCTTCAACTGTTATACCTCTCATTTTTACATTTTTACACACACACACACACACACACACACACACACACACACATATATATATATATATATATATATATATATATATATATATATATATATATATAGTTCTACTTTCATTCATCAAATTTACGGTTCACTGAACCACAAATAACCGACAACAGTCAGCCGAAATCTCAATAGTGCAAAACTACATTATGCCAAACTACATAACCCCGAAACAACCATTGAAAATATAAAAAAACACACACATTGTCCTATATTTTTGCAGGGGGGCAAGCTCCCCTGCACCCCCCAGACCCACTGCAACTTATTTATGCCAACTCTGACATCTGACTACAGTGACAGCAAGGGTAGATTTCCCTATCCTTACTGTAGTGCAGTTTCCATTTGAAAGCTATGAGCCGTACAAAAATAATATACCATATCCGGAAAACTGTTGATACTACCATCACATCCATCATGCCTCAAGACTGGTACAGTATATGAGAAGTTGCATAAAGGCTCTATACTTGTACTTCTTGCACTACCAGCAACACGGTACCTATGTTGATTAAAATGACTTTGGCATAGTGTAGTTTCACACTACTGAGATTTCAGCTGAATGGTGTTGGTTATTTACAGTTCGGTGAAATGTAAATTCAATGAACGAAAGTAGACCCATGTATAGCTATATATATATATATATATATATATATATATATATATATATATATATATATGCATTTCATAATTTCATAAGAATGTTATACTTGAACAAATCCACTAGAGTCTCCTTCTGGACCTGACAACAGTTGCCAATGGCTTCTTCATCACTACAGACACTACATTACTGGACTAAAACATATCTATAACCTTTGCCTCATCACCCATACTATGCTAGCCATCCCAAAATCCTCCTTTGTCAGACCTATACCTAAAGAACTCAAGCCAATCTAATGCAGTCATTTTCATCCCATATCCATCCTACCTACTTAGGTAATGTTCTGGAAAAAAAAAAAACATCTGTAAACAACATACCTATTACCTACAGAAATGCCACTAACTTTCTAGGATACAGCAAAACATGTGGGCTGGGAGAAACACTCTAATAGTACTCAAGACTCTGACTGATGACATGTTATCCAACATGGATAATGGAAATCTGGCCAGTGCTGTGTTTATTAACCTGTCATTTGCTTTTGATATGGTCACTCACTCATTCCTCTTTATCCATCTTTAAGACATCAGCACCAGCCCTGAATCAGAGTAAAGATAGGGTTGTCTCTTTCTGGCAATGACGCTGGTTACTCATGTGTTCCAAAATGTTTCAGTCGTGCTCCATTTCTGTTCTTTGTCTTCATTATTAAACTCTCCCTATAGGTCTGACCCCTCTCAAAAGTCCACTGAAACACAACTCCAAAAAGATCTACTTCATTTGCAAGACTGGCTCACATCCAAATAAATGTTACTCAACAATAAAAAATCAAAGTTCATGCTGTTTTCCACCTCACAAAAATGACTAGCCAAGTCCTCTCTACATTTTCACATCACAGATTGTGACAATAATTCCACTGAATCCACCATTTCCTTTAGATATCTGTATATATGGCTAAACCAATCCCTCAACTTCCAAGAATACATTAAGAAACTACAACCCAAGACCAACTTCTCTTTTCAGGAACAATAAGATTTCTCACGTCCTGCCTACTTCTGCCAGAATTATGATATCCTTCTTGCACAATTTGAATAATGAGTCCCTTTGTTTTCCCCTGCCAAAAACTTTACCGCCCTTCAAACTCTCTCAAATGAAATTTGTCACTTCTTATCAAACTCCCTCATGGTGAACATTGTTTCCTCACTCTAAGGATACGTGACTGTCAGTGCAAGGCAGAGCCAGCCTTCTTGGCTCATTCTTTCTAAAATACTTCATCAAGACAATCCTTCTCTACTCAAAGCTATTTGCTGCATCTATAGCCTATAACATAAGAAGCCAAGACAGAAGTGTCCCATCTTTACAAACACCTTCTTTCAGTAGTCATAGCTTTTAATTTATTGCTCCAAAACTACAGCAGTCACTTCCTCATGATCTAGTTGACCTCAGTGACTACTCAGTTTTTAGACCTCATCTCAAGCACTTTCTTAAAAAAAAAAAAAAAAAAAAAAAACAGTATGAATGCTGCTGTCTGATACTAAGGCTTGACACATAACTCTGCACCTACCATGGAATATGTCCCCTAGAAGAGACCCCCCCCACCCTCTCTTTATTTGCACACATAGTCTCAACTGTTGGTGACATACGTGGAAGATAATGCCTAACTATTCTAATATGACTCCACAGAATCTAATCCCTCACATACTCATCTGGAGTCTTACTAATTTTCAAATGATTTGTTTGTGTCTTTTGGCTTTTCCCGGTTAGGGGTCGCCACAGTGGAACTCCGGTCCACTAATGATTGGTAGTGGATTTTTACGTACCGGGTTACCAGCCCTGATGCACAACCTTCAACGAAGGCATGCCCCATGCATGTATGCCTCCACACAGAAGACGCTCTAGCTGAGAATCGAACGGGACAACGTCTTGATATCTTACCTATATACAGCTGAATAATCTACACCCCAGTTTACTCCCCAAATCCCTTTCTTTCTACTTCCGCTCTTTATATTTTCCCCCTTTTCTTTTTCTTTTTTTAAATTTTTCGGAATCTTCTTATGTAAATATGTTCATATATTGTGGTTTTGAAACATTTGTCTAACTGCAACAAATATGTAAACTTCTACATAAATACAGTTTCCTTGACTCATGTTTTTTTTATGTTAACTCCATGTTCATGTACAATTCACTTTCATTATTCATGTAACCTGCAATAAGCCAGACATTGGTTATTTGTGATCAGTTCTCTACCCCAGTAAACAAATATAAATAAATAACTAAATAAATGCAAACAACTGATGTGTTGTTCATGGAAAAAATATAACTGTGGTCTATTCAATTGGTAGATCACAGTGGAAGTGAACAGGAGCAGAGGGGTTACTCCTTTCACTTATATAGTGATTTATAGATGTTGCCATTTGTTGGTAGATTGCAGTGCATGTGAAATGAACAAACCTTATATTACCTTTTACTGACCCCGTGACCTACTTTTGTTGCATTCTGTTTGTAGATCGTAATGTAAATAAAGCAGAATAGAGGGTTTGTTTCTTTCACTTACAGCTGTGATTGAGCAGTTGTTGTGATACTGCTCCACTGAGATCTGGTAACAGTGGGGTATTCTTCACTGCTGCACTATGTTGGAGTTAGTAGGTTAATAGATGTAAATGTATGGGGGAACAACCCACCATGTGGGGTGCTGGGGGTTGACCCGCAGAAAGCACATGTTTTGTGTATTTCTTACTTTTATAGTTTTCATTGAAAGTCATACCCTTGGATTCTGCAAGCCCTGCATGGTGTGCAGGACTAGTGCAGGAGCTCCAGCAGACAATATGTCTGCCGTGCTATCCAGGAATAAGCTGTAGGGACGTGCACAAGAGCTCCTGCACTAGTCCTGCACGGATTCAGCCCCTGTATCCAAATTACCCCATTTGCAGGAGAAATCCATGCAAATGAGGTGAATTTGTGATCCAGAAAGCAGGAAGCTGGCCGTGCAGGACTAGTGTAATCTGCAGAAATGTACTTCGCCAGTAACGGAGTACATTTCTGCAAACTACAAAACGGAGCCTTGACAGCTCCAAATAAAGGGTGGATATTATGTAGAAAGCATGCCAATGGCCAAATATAAGGCCATTGGCATGGAAAACAGTTGCAAAAAAAAAAATCAACTTTAATTTTTTTTTTTAGCCAATCTCGGCTGTTTAAGAGTGGCGTGCAAATGGGACCGGGCAAAAAATAAGAAAAAAAAAAACTAAAATAAGCATTCTAACCAAAATCACTATTTTGCCATTATATTCAATGGCAGGCAGAAGACAACATGACCAATGAATAGTGGTTTCTAAGGGGGGAGGATCAGTGTGGGACATGTAACTATGCATCAGCAGGCAATCCTATGCAAATGAGGGGAATGATACTGAATCCCAGATTTTCCCCTGCATGCTAGTCAGCACCCAACAGTGTAAGAGCAGGAATAGCTTGGTGCAAGCCTTGGAGTTAGCTGCCATCATAGGAGGGTGTGTCAGGCATACCGTAAGCAGATTGGAGCCCTGTGCCTCGGGTTTACCCTTAGCTTAACAGAGCTAAGCAAGGGGGCATGTCTGAGGCTGCCTAGCACTCTTTACATTGCCTAAGCAGGCGTGCGCACCATGCACTGGGTTTTAAAGGAAAAAAAAAGTAAACTAGGAAATAGCAGCTCTGTGCACATTTGAGCACAGTGTTTGAGCGGTGCACCCCCGGGCTTTAACAGGAAGGCAATGGGAAGGGAAAACTGCAGTAGGAAGGTAATCTTGGAGAGCTAGCATAGCTGGCAGGTGAAACATATCAGAATCAGCCGATTACACAGGCAGCAGACCAGCCCAGCCTAGAATACTACTATAAACTATGCAAACACCTTTCCCTCTGGTTTTTCCCATATACTCTACACCACCAGTGTATACAAGCGGGGAAATTTTAACAAACAAAAACAACAGAATGATAGGGGCTGCAGCAGCTATCAAACATCATGGAAGAGGCTGATGGTGGTGAGGATGAGAATGCTGCTGACCAACCCACAGTGAGGAGACGGAGAAGGGTGTACAGACCCAGGGTAACCTACCACGGGCTACATGAGCTGGAGATAGTGGAGCACTATAGGGTGGACAGAGACCTCCTACAGAAAATTGTTGAGCTGTGCCAGCCATGCCTGACATAAAGAACTAACAGAGGGGAACTCATCCCAGTGGATACCAAAGTATGTGTAGGCCTAGGTATACTAGCCACAGGTACCTCCCAAAGCCCAAGTGGGGATATCATGGGGATCTCACAGGCATCAGCATCCAGAGTATTCCACCAGTTCCTGGATGCCATGTCAGCACACGCTGGTGAGCACGTATATGTCCTTAACACCTGTGAAGTGTTGGCCAGCAATATGCGTCTCTTCTACCAAATAGCAGAATACCCCGAGGTGGTGGGTGCTATAGACTGCATGAACATACGCATCAAAGCACCACCCAGTGAGTGGGGTATGGCCTACATCAACCGCAAGGGCTTCCCCTCCATCAACTCCCAGGTCGTGTGCGATGCCCAGGGCGTTATAATGAATGTGTGTGCTGGCTGCCCTGGAAGCTATCACAATTCCCACATCTGGCATCTGATGCAGCTGTACCAGAGATTTGTCAATGGGGACATCCCTTATGGTCACCTAGTGGGGGATGCAGGTTACACACTGGAGCCGTGGCTGATGACATCCATCAGAAATGCACACACAACCAAACAAGAATGCCATAATGAGGCACACGCACAGATCAGAATCATAATAGAGCATGTGTTTGGGATGCTCAAGTCATGGTTCTAGTGCCTGGACACATCTGGTGGAGCCTTGCAGTACTCACCAGCTACATGCACCCAAATTGTTATCATATGTGCCATGCTAAACAATATGATCCAGTGGAAACAGCTGCAGCAGGAACAGCACAGGGCAGGGCCACACAGTACCCCCACCAATGCCAAGGCCTGCACAGGCACAGAGTGACTCGGAGGAGGAACAACCTGAGCTTGCCCCAGTAGGCAGATGGAGGCATGCCCAGTATGGCATGGCCTTGGCAAAGAGGCAACGCATAGCACATACACTGTAGAGTAGGGACCCAGGGCATGACACCACTCTCTGACTCACATATACAGTAAAAGGGATATCAAACATGACACTACCTGTGCTCAACCATGTATAGGGAGTGCACTATGCACATCCGATATAGACAGCCCCTAGCATCATCCTCAATACTGGCACACCCACAAGGTAAGTCACTCTCCTTACTGATTGCTGATTGGAGTAGTATGTGTTGTTACTTGTATCTATGGTATGGATGTGAGCATGCAAGGGAATCGGGTAGCTGAATGGAATGCCAGCAGGTAGTAGACACCTATAGTGGCAGCATGAGATCTGTAACAAATACTGGTGTCACCACAGTAGCCAGTACTACACATGGTGACAAAACCCACTGCAGGAAATGTGCTGGGTCACATGAGTGTCCATATGATACACACATGTCAGTCAGGGAGGTTCACATACCCAACAACAGTCACAGCCAGCAGGACAGGTCTAGACAATCACAAACAAAGGCTGTGCTAAGGCCACTGAATGATGCCTATGGGTAACCTCCCCCCCAGGCCTACACAGACAGACTATATCAGGTCAGGCAGTGGGATGTTAGTTCTGAAGGGTAGGAAGTCAGTAATATGTAGGTCAGTCAAACGTAAGACCTGTAATACACTGACATGCCTCTAATCAGCATGATAGGTTAGAAAACAGAATGAAATGGAGTACCTGATATACTTGTACAGTCATAACAAATGTGTACAAGTGTCAGGTGTGCCCCCCCCGAATTCTGTGTAGCAATGTAGAAACATACAGGTGTGCCCCCCCCCCCCACACAGCCTATATAGACATGTAGTAACAGTCAGGTGTTCCCCCTCCCAATCCTATGTAGACAGTAGTAACAGTCAGGTGTGCCCCCCTAGTCCTATATAGAAATGTATGTGTAGGTATAATACCAATGGAGCACAGATGCCCAGAGGTGGCCAAGGTAGCAGGATAGATTGTAGCATTTGCACAATATGCAGGTATGTGTGTGTTAGGTTGGTGTGTGTTTCATATTGTGTGGAAGTGGTCAGTATGTATACATGTTGAGTTATGACCTGATGGCCATTGCCCACTACTGCTGATGACAGGACCAAGTCCTCACAACTGCAGTGCCAAAGACAATTCCCTCCACTATAGCACATGCTAGCAGTAAGCCATTGTAAATGTATGGTGGTAATATGTGTCACCATCTGAAAGATCAACATGGCATGGCTGCTGGGCTAGATATACAAGCAGTACACAGGGGAAAGTACCCCAGACATACAGTATATAATGTGTAACTGTGAAATGGACACAGCCTTGGAATTGTACATACAGGTATACATCACATTATCTGGACCTGTAGTAGGGGATACCAGTGTCATCTGGCCGAACACTTGCAGATCACAAAGGTGGTAGGACTGATGTATTGGGAAACAGCTGATGTACCTGCACATGCCAGCATAACTGGAATGCCCCATGCATATCTGTGCATCAGATGCAAGTAGTGTCCATAGCACACATGCACCCAGCTCACCAAAACACCACCCACAGGTACCTCTCTGGTCGCATCCCTGCTGTTGGGAATGGGTACAATATGACCCCACCTGTATATGGCAATAGCGAAAGAATGCAGCATGTAGTGCAGGTGTCCCATGCAGGTGTGTCCCTAGCTGTAGGTAGCACCCTGCCAGCATCCACACCACCTGATCAAGACTGATAGAAAGTATTGGCATGAACACCTAGCACACCTACCCTGTCACCCCAGGGGAATATACTGTATGGTGGCCTGAGACTGTAGGACTGACAGAATGCAATGGCCTGCCACAGCTGGCCCACATCAACACCAAATGGCCTACAGGCCTCTGCTAAAGACCTGTGTCTCACATGTACTGCCAATGCATGTTATGTCATGGACACCCAAATAACAACATAACACACTTCACATAAGCCATATGCAAGGCCATGTGGACAAACCACAGTAACATGTCCACCATGTCCTGCTGCATGAACTGTGGACCAACACCAAAACACAGCTGTGATGAGGTGATAACCTTAGGGAAAGTATCAGAGAATGTATGCATAATGTATGGAAGAGGATAGAATGATAGAGGGAGGGTGGGAGCATGGCCAGCATGGAATGTGCAAGGTCCGACACACAGCTGTGTGCACACACTATCCCTGGCTGCAAACACATAAATGGGTGGCTACAAACCTGCCCATACACCACAATAGGGGTAATGTCCTGACCCATTGCCCCTGCCTCTGGGTAACCTGTGTGAATCTGTACAGCTGTGAGGTATTGCCACAGCAAGATACGGCCATACTGTCATGTTGATGGATGTACAAGTATGGGATCCTCTGCCAGCACTGCACCAAGGTGCTGAACTGGATACACAGACCCACCAGCAAGTGTCTGCAGCTCCTCCTACAGAATGACATAACTTAACATGAATATGTATGCATCTGCCCACAATACCGGACACAGCTGCAGTCACCCTTGTCCCCCAGAACATCACTGTGAGCAAGAATGTCCACCTGACAGTACTTGAGGACATAAAACATCACAGTGTATAACAGCACACGTCTGAATATCTCTGCTAACACCAATTCCAAGTAGCAGAAGCAGCACAGACACAATCACCTACAGTACACACTATCCCCTGCACAGTTTGTCCCCATATTGCCAAATGATCTATGGATACCCTGCAGAAACAGTTTGCTACCTGTAGCTGTACAACACAAAGGTCTGCACTGGAATACAAACTACCTGGAATGGATCCACACATTCAATACAGAAGGGCATACTGGGCATGCTCACACACTTAGAGAAATGATAGAGAAATGAAGGCAATGTCAGACAACAACATACTGAAATGTCATACTGGGCATGCTCACACACTTAAACAAATGAAGCCCATGTCTGCAAACAATAGTGAACCATACATATATGACATTTGCAGATGTCCGTGCATACACTCTTCAGTATGCACCAGTCATGCTTTGCACACACATTGGATAGGAATACAGACATATATCCAAGGACAACACACTATAACAAGCCAAAAGTAGGCATGCATAGATGTGTGGAAGAGAGTGACTGTGACAAAGAGCCATCCATCATGAGGCCTGTCCCACCCAGCACACAGCCAAATGGCTACAACCACATGATGTGAAAATGTCACTCACTGTAGAAATTAGCCACTGGTATCTGTTAGCATTATAGACTATGTGGTGCAAGTGCTAGATGTGCAACATGATTGTACAAGGCAGTAGTCATCTAGCAGATGTATACATGTACCTGAGGAATATAACCCTGAGTGTGCCTGCATGTGGTGTGTCAACCTCTAGATGAATATGTTATGGCCCATGCACAAACACTGCCCTCCCCATAGCCTTAATACAAGCCTCCTGATGTCATCTACTTTGAAATACACCTTTTGGAATAACATAGCCCAGAAATCTCTGTGGCACGTCCTAAAACTGCATAATGCTATAGTGTGATAAACTAGTTAGATAGGAGTTCTAATCCCAGACATGGCAGGTGTGTGTGTGTGTGTGTGTGTGTGTGTGTGTGTGTGTGTGTGTGTGTGTGTGTGTGTGTGTGTGTGTGTGTGTGTGTAGGGAGCAATGTTTTTTAGGCTAGTCAACATCACTACAATTCAAATGCCCTATTTTGGCAAGGCTGCTGATGTCATTCACTGTGAAATACACCTTTGGGAAAGGTGTTACCCAGTAATCTCCATGGCATGTCCTATAACTGCGTAATGTTGTAGTGTGATAAACTAGTTAGGTAGGAGTTCTAATCCCAGCCATGGTAACTGTGTGTATGTGTGGTAGTGGTGTGTGTTTCTCTGTCTGTGTAGGGAGCAATGATTTCTAGGTTAGTCACTCTCACTACAATTCAAATGCCCTACTTTGGCAAGGCTGCTGATGTCATTCACTGTGAAATACACCTTTGGGAAAAGTGTAGCTAATTAATCTATGTGGCTTAATTTAACTGTGTAATGCTGTAGTGTGATAAACTAGTTAAGTAGGAGTTCTAGTCCCAGACGTGGCAAGTTTGTGTATGCGTGTCTCAGTCTGTGTAGGGAGCAATGCTTTTTAGGCTAGTCACACTCACTACAATTAAAATGCCCTACTTTGGCATGGCTGCTGATGTCATTCACTGTGAAATACACCTTTGGGAAAGGTGTAGCCCCTTAATCTCTGTGGTGCGTCCTATAACAGCGTAATGCTGTAGTGTGATATAGTACTCTGGTAGGGGTTCTATTCCCACACATGGCAAATGTGGATGTTTGTGTGTGTGTTCCTTTGTTTGTGTAGGGAGCAATGCATTTTAGGCTAGTCACACTCAGTACAGATCAAATGTCCTACTTTGGCAAGGCTGATGATGTAATTCACTGTGAAATACACCTTTGGGAAAGGTGTAGCCCAGAAATCTCTGTGGTGCATCCTATAACAGAGTAATGCTATAGTGTGATGTAGTACTCTGGGTAGGGGTTCAATTCCCACACGCTGCAAGTGTGGATGTTTGTTTGTGTGTTTCTTTGTTTGTGTAGGGAGAAATGCATTTTAGGCTAGTTGCACTCACTACAGATCAAATGCCTTACTTTGGCAAGGCTGCTGATGGCATTCACTGTGAAATACACCTTTGGGAAAAGTGTAGCACAGTAATCTCTGTGCTGTGTCCTATAACTGGATACTGCTTTAGTGTAATGAACTAGTTATATAGGAGTTCTAATCCCAGCCATGGCAGGTGTGTGTGTGTTTGTAATTTGTATCCTGTGTGGATGTGGCTGTCAGCGTGTAACAACTGGACTCATTATGGAATGGGTTTTGCAAATTTCGTATATGGTGGCCCTATTATATGTCACAATGTCCACCTTACAGGGATAACAAATGTGAAATAGCTGAGACACTGGGGTGCCAATCCATACCCCTACATGTGACATCAAGACCTGGCAAACAAAGTTAGCAACCCTTGTATTACCCAGAGAACACTCTCAACCCATGTTTCATACAGAAACACATGCCTAGGCAGCAACCGCTATGTTGGTGGTACCCTGAATATTGCCCACAGATAGTAACCATGGTGTGACTGCAGTAGACTACAGAGGGCATGGCACCCTGCCCATCAGTGCAATAGGCAAGTACATGCAGATAGTGTGCCTTCACTATGTTCCCCACTGGACACCTGTAACACCTGTGGTGCTATCAAATATGACCCACAAAGGACATACCATGCCTTAAACACATGCCCTGTATGGACAGGTGCCACTGACACCAGGGAATACCTGTATCATGCTATCAATGTAGGTACAGGGTCAACCTGCTGTCCATTACCAGTTCCTGCCACATGAGGCCAGGACTGGTACATCTGATGATAACAATCTGTGTAAACAACATGGGCCAGACACCCCAAGTGCAGTTCCACATGTCACTGTACATGCATGTGGGACATGTGCACATCCCAGACACTGTCCATATCATGGACTAATAAACACACACATGGTAACATTGCACAGCAATGGCCACACACAAAAGTTACCCAGGTGACTGGATGGTGAATACAATGCCTACCTGTGTGGGACACTCCAGACACTACACCCCTGAGCCACACTACAGACCATTGGCATGTGGCCTGATGCCAAGGTATACCCATCACCTAGCCTTGTATAGCCATCTGGCACAGTCAGCCACTACACACCCATGAAGCAATGCAGCCATATGCAATGCATAAGACATGCAACACATAGTTCTCAAAGTCAGTGTGCTAAACAGTCACAGCCCTTAAGGCCAAACACAATGCCAGACACACTTGTTATAGGTGACTCCATAGTCAGACACACTGACGTCCCACTCACCAGACTGAACAAGGAAAAGATCATAGTAAGCTGCCTCTCAGGCGCTAGAATCCGCCACATAACACAAGCACTCAGGTCACTCCACAGCAAGTACAAGTATGACTCAGTCATTGTCCATGCCGGTGTGAGCGACCTGAGGCACCTCCCTGGACTACATGAAAAGAGACATAGAGGAGCTCTCAGATTATGTAGCCCAGGCCAGTATGACCCTGACCCTGAGCAGTATCCTACCCTCACCAAGAATGATGCCACAATACAGAGACAAAATGATCAGCTTTAATAATTGGCTTAATTACTGGTGTCATTCTAAGGGGATCAATGTCTGTCTGCCTGGGATGACATGCTTGACAAGCCACACTGCTTCACAAGGGACGGCTTGCACCTGTCACCCCTGGGCTTCTGGATATTGGCAAAGGCTCTTGCCACCCCCATAGTGCCTTTTTTAGGCAAGGCTCAAATGATAAACCTACCGCCCTAGAAAACAAAAATGGATAAAAACTAAGGGTAATACTGCTCAATGCCAGAAGTCTAAACCTCAAGATGCACACCCTCAAATCCCTCCTCAGTATGGAGAACATCGATGTCTGTGCTGTGACTGAAACCTGGTTCAAGGCTCCTGAGAGCACCCCAGCACTATCAGGTTATACCTCATACCATGCGTTCCGGCCCCAAAATCCAGACCGAACCACAAAAGGAGGGGGAGTATCCATATTCATAAAGGATACCCACACCTCCAGGTTAGTGGCAATGCACGAAGCATCGGAGACCATCCAGGTGGAATTAACCATAGGTAAAACTGCCCTACAGTTTGTAACATGCTACAGACCACCTTCTCAAACTCAGGAAACCCACACAGCCTTCCTGAAGACACTGGAGAGTATGAATGTCTCTCCAAACACCATCATATTGGGTGACTTCAACTACCCAAACATAGACTGGGAACATTACTCAAGCCCCAACACCCTAGCCCAAAGGTTCCTTGAGTTCATAAACTCAAATGCTATGGAACAACTAGTCACCATTCCCACAAGAGGAGAAAATATACTAGACCTGATCATCACAAACATGGGGACAAAATGCTCCACACCAGAAGTATATCCCTCATTGGTGAGATCAGACCATAAATTAATCTCACTGGAGATCCACATCCCGCCCCACCCCAGCAAAAGACCACAGTGAAGAACTTCTCAAAAGCAAACTTCACACTTAAGACTGGAGTGGTATCCTTCAAGGCCCCCGAGCCAGTGGAAACCACAACCCACGCTGCTGAAACCCTTACAAATGCCTTCTACGAGCACCTCCAGGAATGTATGGATCAAGCAATCCCTAATAAAATCAAGACCCTTTCCACCAAAGGCAGGTGCCCGGTCTGGTGGACCTCAGCCATAAACAAACTCTACAACAAGAGGAGAAAGCTACTACATGACAGAGCAAAATCCCTAAAAGGGAAGGCATCTTTGATTAATACTAGCAAAAAACTACGATCACTCATAAAATCATCCAAGGCCAACTTTGAGAGAAAAATCGCTAATGACACAAAAGACAATCATAAAGCCTTCTTTAGCTATGTTAGAAACCTGGGTGGAAACTCCCAGATATGCTCAGAATTAGTCCAAAATGATAAAAATCACTGAACCCACAGACATTGCCAACATACTGGCAGACAGGTTCAGTGCAAATTCTCCTCCTCCCCAAAGGAGAAATATCTATCCCACCAGAGTCTAGCCTCCCAAACATCTCAGATGCCCAGGTGAGAGCTGCTCTCTCTAAAGCAAAAAACACAGCATCAATGGGACTGGATGGTGTCCCCGGCTGTGTGCTACATGAACTCAATGAGGAACTAAACCCACACATAAGGCTGCTGTTTAATCTTAGCCTTACTACAGGATCGTGCACCAAAGAATGGTGTACGGCAACTGTGGTCCCACTCCACAAAGGCGGTGCTTCTATGGACCCTGGAAATTACCACCCCATAAGCTTGACGAGCCTTGTCTGCAAAGCTATGGAGAGGATCATAATGGAACTCATAAATAAAGACATTGGGGACCTACAGACACTGGATCCTACCCAATTTGGCTTTGTCAAGGCAGATCCTGCCTCTTGAACTTGGTCGACTTTTGAAACAGTCACTAAGGCCATTGATGAGGGTAAGGCAGTTCACACAGCCTACCTTGACCTAGCAAAAGCGTTAGACACAATACCCCACTGGCATCATAGAAAAGCTCACCAGCTTAGATGTAAACCCATATGTCACAAGATGGGTTACAAACTGGCTCAAGGACAGAACACACAGGGTTAGAGTTGCTGGTGCCATGTCAGACTCTAAGCCGGTCATGAGCAGTGTCCCACAGGGCTCAGTTCTGGGCCCCCTCTTGTTCGGCATTTATTTTTCTGAAGTGCAGGCAAACATAGGGGGATTGTGGCTGACAAAATTTGCAGATGACTGCAAACTGGGCACCATAATTGACACTCCATCAGACACAGACATCCTACAGAGAGGTCTCATAGAAATGGATAACTGGTGCCAGAGCCATGGCCTTAAGCTAAATGCCAAAAAATGTATAGTCATACCCTTTGGGAAAAACAAGGTAACCCCTAATTACCACATAGGTGGTAATCCATTAAACACGAAGAAGTTATCAGGGACCTGGGGACCCAAGTTGACAGTAACCTCTCTTTTGACACTCACATTGCCAAAGTGGTTAGGAAGACCTTCTACATTGCCCACCTGATCATGAAGGGATTCACATCCAGATCAGGAGAGGTCATTGTACCCCTGTACTCTTCACTTATCAGACCAATGATTGAGTACAATGCCCCATTCGGAATGTACCTTACCCGACACCTGCAGCAGTTGGAAAGACCCCAAAAGTTCCTCACCAAAAGGATAAAGGGGCTCAAACATATGTCATACGATGCCCGACTGAAGAAACTCCAGCTCTATTCAGTCGCATACCATCTGCTCAGAGGTGATCTGTGCCTGACATACAAGGCCATGTCCAACCGAATTAATGGACATGCTCCACCTCAAAAATCCAAATCCACCAGAGCCACGAGAGCAAGAGACTTAAACCTCAACACGGATATAAATAGGATGTGCTGGAGGGACAGATTCATCACCCAGAGACTCCCTATACTATGGAACAGAATCCCAGTCCATGTGAGGCAGAGCCCCTCACTGACTCTGTTCAAGAGAAATCTTGACGAGTGGATGGGAGATCGTAGGTTTACCCTGGGAATCATCTCTGTATCACTGCTGGACAGAGGCACAGCAAACTAATGGGTATAGTATTCTCACCCTAAGGGGTGGTGAAAGCCACACACACTCTGGCTAGGCTTATAAATGCCCTAGGGCAGATAGCCTAGTATGAACCTATGAACCTATGAACCATGCATGTCAGTACTGGCACCCTGTGTCTGTGTGTGTGGTGTATTATGTATTTGACCACATTCACACTCCCTACAACCCCCATTGGCATACTGAAGCATGCTGTCTGATGTCAGATATCTCCACATACCCTTTGCCCATATAACCTCTGGAAACCCCCTGTGGTGCATGTGATACCTGCACAGTATTGTATTGTGGCAAAATAACTAGTGAAGAGGTGTATGCCTGACCTTGCCAAGTGTGTCAATGTGTGTGGGTCCCTGAGAGAGTGTGGCTGTGTTGATGCTGACACCTGTTCATGCGTACAGGCACATGTACTACACCTACAGTATAGCTACCATATCACTGTTGCAGATGTCACTCACCATCACATATACGTTTGGAGAGCTCCTCAACATGTAAGCTATGTGGTGCATTCAATAACTACATAGACATGTGATAGCAATACATAGTCAGTCAGGGGTTTGATAACCCCGTGCTGGTAGGTGTGTGACACAAACATGCTTAGGTTTTACTCTCCCACCCCCTTCCTGACTTATCTTTGTCTCTGTCTGCCTCTCTCACTCCCTCTCTGGTGGATGTGGAGACCTACACCTGCTTTGTTTAGGCAGCAGCTTGTGTTTTGTAAGTGATGCTCATGATCAGCTGATGACCTCTGTATGAATTTCAGCCCTCTCCTAGCTGACTGCATGTGGAACAGCTGTGGTAACATTCCCATAGCCAATTGCATGAAAACACACTCCAATATCTAGCAACATCATGTTGGTGTTGGGCCTTTTCATTCACTGTGAGCAGGAATTAGATCTGTTGTTTGGCAAACAGCATCTCAGATGGAATGGGGATTTACCTCTAACAACATACACTGTGGAAACAGGGCAACACACAGGAGGGGGATGTGCCTGACATCACTACAGAATGTAAGTGTTGCTATTCTGCATTTGGGGTAATGGTTTAACAGGGTGTGTGTGTGGATATGGCTGGTCTACATGTTTTAATACCTGTCATGACAGTGCTATGTTTCTGAGGAAACCCCATCTGTAGGGTCATCTGCAGACTGGGCAGTGTGTGGTGACTTTTGTTTCTTGTGTTACTCACAGAGCACCTATCTGCAAACTGCAGAAATATAGTGTGAGGATTGCAGTCAGTACATGGTGACAGACATGAAAGTTACTGACCTCATATCCCTCATAGGAAATATGTCGCAACAAACCCTGTTACAACAGTAAATGTATGAAGTTATCACAGCAACATGTCAATACTGGCCATGTGTTTGTGCCTCCAGCCACAACCCTGTCAACCTGTGTACATATATCATGCAGTAAGAGGTGCATATGTTCTGCACTTCATAATTTATTGACATCATATCTGATAACAAGCCAGTGATATATCAGAAAGCAACACATGTTATGTATATTAGGGATTCTCTTTGAGAACATAACCTGGGCATTCTGTGGCTGTGTGTACAGAACTGATATCTGTGTACTTATGGTGATTGTCGACAGTGTGTGTATTGTGAATATGTACCTTGGCCTGTGTACAGACTGTGGTAGATGTCATTGTCCTTGGTCCTGTTCTATCTGATGTTACATGCTGCTCCACTGTATGTTACCCTATCGGCTTACATGTTTGTAGGGCCAAACACACGCATGTCCCATACCACAGACAGGCATCGGACCACACTGTGTAGTGGCCCAGTATATGTAGGGTTAGTGTGTGAGTGGCACATATGAGGATGATGTTGATCAGATAGTCCATATACTGTAATATTACGCTAACTACCATATGTGGCTGTGGCTGTGTTCACATTGGTTGTGGTTATGCACTTTCACACAGGTGTCTGTTACTCTGTGCTGTGACATGCCTGTAGAGCCTGCTATATATGCAGGTACATGTGTATTCCCCCATAAGAAATGTAGGCCAGTGTTGTGGCAGTCTGCCTGTATCCTGCACAGTGCTTTGTTACATGCCTAGCAGCTTAGTGTACTTACCCAGTGTGATGTTATGTCCAGATACTTGCCAGATGTACTGCTGCCAGGCCACCATAACAGTCATGTATATCAGACAAAGCAGTAGGATGCTGTACAGATGTATGTCACTAACTAGTGGGTAGTTTGTGGCCATGGCACCCCTGTACCAGTGGTTATTATGTGTCAGGACAGACAGGGGTGTGTGAATACATAACTTATGGTGGCAAATGTATACCAGTATTTATGTGATATACCCATCTACATGGCTGTTAACATCCACATTGTCAGGCTTAGTCCACATGTCTTGCGCTAAGGGGTTCTGTGTATACCTCTGGACTGAGCAGAGTGTGTCAGACTGTTCACATTTATTGGCCATATCTCTGCTGTAGTCCACAGGATCATTAATGTGCTAGCAGTGATACTGTACTATGATGTCCTTAGGATGTCTGTCAGTAGCCAATGGCGCACATGGTAAAAGCAGATGTGACCTCCCACACACCACATGTCCGTGAAGACAACCACAATCACAGTAGCAATAGTCTACATATATACCTGCACTACATACCTGACATCCCCTTGCACTACGAGGTTGGGACTACTGGGGCTGAGGTAGGGCTCCACTCCATGTTCACGACAAATGGTGGACATATATGTATATATAATTAGTCATATAGCTATATAGATATATTATTTATTTATTTATTTTATTTTTATTTTACATTTGTTGACCGGGCTAGTCCAGCTGGATCAATTTCCATTTTCAGTGGAGGCCCGGGGAGAAAAGCTCCACAGATTAAAACAAGGTTATAGAAATTAAACATTTACAATAAATGCCTATGACACAGACAGTGAGCAACAATGCATACATATTGGTCTAGATCAAGTAATAAAAAACACATAGTGCCATCTACATATTGAGAAAGGCATTAACTTCTTACAGTACAATTATGTGAGGATCAAGGGAGCCCGCAGGATTTTTTGCAGGGGGGTGCAAACCCAGAGCCCCACCCACATAGCTCACCCCGCCCCCTGCCAACACAGCCCCGCCCAAGTCCACCCACCCAAGCCCCGCCCACACAGCCATTCCAGTGTCCCATTACTTGGCTATTTCTCCCCATTTACTGTAGACACTGTTCAAATCTGTGTGCATACTGTTTTATGCTTTAGTTCTACAATGATTACAGGCAGTTGGATTTAATTTACAACTTTTATTTCAAACATTATAGCCCAAACACTGAGACATTTACTAAACCTAAACAAAGCAATAGCCTTACAATGAAAACAGACTTGGCATTAAAGCTTCTCTACTTTTGAAACTCACATTCAATGAAACAGCATTGAAACCCACATTCAAAGAAAATGCATCTGGCCAGTGGCAGGTTATTTACCTTTGAACTGTTTTCAAGCAATAGGCTCCTTGCACACCGTTAGGGCCATGCAAAAGTTATTAGATTTACCTGATTGTATTAATTATAATATATAATTGAATTATATCCCTTGTATTATACAGCAGCACTTGTTTGAGTGACTCTGCTGAAGTAAAAGTAATCTGAATAATTCCACATTAAAGATATCTGAAACTAATGAAGATGTTGTTGCTGTATATTTCAGTGTTTCATTTACAAATTCAGTGCCTGTTGCCGTCAAAGAATAAATTGCCTATGTTAAATTAAAAAAAATGGTAAGCTGGTATATTGCAATAGAAAATGGATGACAAGCTGAAAAACAGGTTCATAATTATTAGGCATCTCATCCAAAGGAGGGCATCCTGAGGACTGCAACATACAAATGTATATGCTGTAGGAATAGAACCTCAAGCCTTTACATTAAGATGCAAGTATTCTACTTGTGGTGCTACTAACATAGCTTTAAAACGTTGTACCACAATAGAGATACCATTTGCTAAACAAAACAGTTGCACATTGTAAATAGACTTGGCATGAGCAGCAGTGAACTTAGCTTCCCTTAAAACTCACAGTTCCTTGAAAATGCACTTGAAAATTCCACCTGTTAACTCTAACTTGGGCATTTCACTTTCTCACAAACATACCATACCCTCAAGGCCTCAACCTTAGTGCAAGAAATCTGGACAAAGCCTAAAATAAATAGGGACAGATTATAAATATGGCTCTCAGAAACTTAGAAAATTGCAAGAGTAACAGGATTTGTGTTGGTATGCATTTTCTAAATGACATGACATCTAAAACTGAAATGTCTCATTTAGCAACTTCAATCCTTTTAGGAGGAATATGGGGCAAAAATCTGGACAGCTGAGGGTATGCTACCTCCCTCTAATACACACACCAAATAATTCTGGTCAGACAAATTAGTTCTGGGAAGGTTGCACTGAACGGCACCCGTGCTTGAGCTGAAGTGGGTGAAATCCTGGTAGCCAGTGATAACTGATCTGCAGCTCAGCATTGTGGAGCATTAAAGCATTTTTAGCAGAGCATTGTTTCATCACTACCTATTGTGTTTGCACATAAGCTGTAGTTATTTTAAACATTTGCCTTTTTTGATTACTACAGAGTACATTTACCCACCAGAGCTATTGTGTTTTGACTTCAGTGTGGAGCTAGTTGTTGCAGGGCTTGGCTTTTAAATAAGGCAGCAATGCTTATTTACCATATACCATTAAAGCCACCCTGACCCAACTACAAGTGTACTAACACACAGACACTGCTATAAGACACTGTAATGAGCTTCTGAAAATACTGTAATCCTGTCCTTTTATTACAATGAATATAAAATACTTCGAAATAAGGTAAAAAAGCTCATAATTTTAGACCGACAAAACTTTTCCACACTTCAAAATAATAAAATCAAACCCTCAGAAATTTTGGAAAGGTATCTCTACTCTACTTAACCCCAGCAAACCAGATACCCCTACCCCAGACCCAAACGCTCCTGACCAAGACTTGGCTACCCAATTTAACTCTTTTCATTGAATCCATTTCCAAATTAACGCCATCTTTCTCTAACACCACTACACTGCTACTACTTCCTCATTCCCATCTACTAACTCCCATCCCTCCACTCCTCCTACTACTTCATCAGCTTCATCTGCCCCTAATTCTCCCTCTTCACACTCCTTTTTCTCATTTAAACCTATACCCAACTTCTACTATAAAGAAATTCCTTATGAAACTGAAGCCATGCACCAATGCTCCTGATAACATCCCTTCTTACTTTCTTGGCAAAGCTGCTGAAGCAATCGCTACCCTATTAGCGTTTTGATCAACGGCTCTATCCAAGAATGTATAGTACCCCAACTCTGGAAAAGGAGCTTTATCATACCGCTACATAAAGGTGGCAACAACAACAATGTTACTAATTTCCCCATTGCTATTCTGTCCCCCATCTCTAAACTCCTAGAAAAGTGTATCCAACTACAACTCCTTCCACATCTCTTAGATAATCACCTACTAACTCCCACACATGGAGTCAGACCACATCATAGCATTATGACCGCCCTCCTCTCCTTCCTTGAAACTGTAAATAAAGCCCGCGACTCTGGCCAAATTGTTTCTACCCTACTACTCGACCTCTCTAAGGCCTTTGACACACTCTCACAGCCTGCTATTAACTAAACTTTACCCATCTCCCTCCTCCTTGAACTGGTTCTCCAGCTACTTATCTAACAGATCTCAAGCAGTCAAATGGAAAAAGGCCACCTCCTCATTTCTAAATACTCCTACTGGGGTACCCCAGGGCTCTATACTGAGTCCCCTTCTCTTAAATATATTTATAAATGATTTCCGCAACTCTATCCCATTCTCAGACATCCAATATGCCGATGATTCTGCTATTATCTGCGCTGCCACCTCTATCCCCTCACTCCTAAAACTGACTCAAGATGCTTTTACAACTGAGCAATGGATGAAAAGGAATCACCTAGCACTCAATGCCTCTAAAACCAAATTAATGTTATTCATCCCCTCTAAGGCAACTTCTTTCAATATAAACACATTCCACATCTCTAGAGAAAATAATCTACTCCTGGAACTGGTGTCAGAGACCAAGTTACTTGGGGTCCAAATTGATACCAGCTCAAATTCAACTCCCACCTACAGTTAAATATCAAGAAAACCGGTATGCTTTACCGACAAAATCATTACCTTACACCTGCTACCAAAATCACCCTCTACCTCATTTCTTATCCTCTCCCTTCTCTATGGAGCTCCACTCCTAGCTAATCTACAGACCTCCAACACAACTTTCCTCTTGCTACAACAAAATTGCCAAGTTCGCTACCAACCACAAGTCCTCCACCCACCACTGTTCCTCTCTCCAAAAACTAAAAATGGCTAGAGCTACCCAGTTCTCACATATACTCAACTAAATCTTGCACATAAGCTCATTTTCAACCCCTCCCTTTGTCCCTCCCTTTCATCAGCCTTTAAAATGCACCTTCCTGCTAGAGTATTAAGGTCCAACAATCAAAATCTATTAGAAGTATATAAACCAACTAGTCCCCCAGGCAAAAATCTTCTCCTTGCATGCCTTTGGAACTCCCTACCACCTTCCATTCGCACCACCCCCAACCATTTTATATTTAAAAGATCTCTTCACTCACATCTAGTATCCCAGTGGGAATGCTCTTGCTCCCACACCACATAACACTTGCAAACTCCATCTTCTTTCTTCCTCTGTTTCCTCCTGCAACTTTCCTAATTACCCACCCTAACTCATACATATTATTATTCCTAGAATAATCAGAAAGAATATACTAGGCCACACTTCCCAAGTATTGCTTCCCTAATACGTTATTGCTTCTCAGTACTTTTGTGCATTGCTTCCTAATATGTTATTATTCCTCAATATTGTCATGAAATGCTTCCAAATATGTTATTTCTCAGTGCTTTTGTGCTAAATTTCCCTTTAGTCTGTATTACCTATTAATTTCATCACTAGATTGTACTCGCCTAGTTGTATTATTTTCAAATTGTTATTTCTTGTATGATTAACTTCTGTGTAATTGTATAATTTGTATATCTATTAATAACCTACTTAGTTTTGGAGTTTTTCTCCCCAGGACTCCATTGAAAACGGGTTCATTTGGCCCAATGGACTATCCTGGCAAACCAACTGCAAATAAAATAAATAAAACTGTCATATGCATTTCAATACCCAAGGCTTATACATTATCTAGTCATGTAAATATTCTCTGCATGGCAACAACGAAAAGGCTTTCAATGCTGGTAATTCTTTAACAATATACTTACTAAAGCTTACTTGCATCTTACAATATCCGACAAGCTTACTAAAGCTTACTTGCATCTTACAATCTCCGACAAGCTTACCTGATGTTCATTAAACCATGGCTACTTAAACAGAGCAACAGGGCACTGTGACAGCATACAGTTCCAGAATAAGAAGCATAAATCAACAGTACAAAAATCTGATAGAAAACCAGAACATTTTGCAAAATCAAGGACAGATGAAAAGCCACGGTCGTATTTGTGATCTACTTTGGATGGGGGAATACTCTGCACATTTACACTGCATAACTGCTCCTTGCCTTCCATGGACACATCCAGAGCCACTACAATGGGGAGAGTGGGGTGCAATAAGTATGTCACAATTTGAAATGTCTCTGGCAATAAGTATGTCACAATTTGAAATGTCTCTGGCTGACAGTGATGGCTCTGACACTCATACCTCTCAACTTCAGAGCAAGAAATCTGGACAAAGCCATACATAGAACTAGAAGTGTGACAAGCCCAAAATAAGGCCAATTTTTAAATATTGCTCTTATAACTTAAATAGAACAGGTAGATCTTGCATTAGTACAAGTTTTCTGAAGGGTATGAAATCTGAAACTCAAATGTCTGCCATTATTTTCTAACTTCAATCTTTAATGACTTGCCACTAATTTGCCAGAAAAACACAATTTTATGAAAACGGACCAAAATGTGATGCAAAATACCTGTCAAAAAGGGACACCTTTTAATATTAACAGTTAACTTGAAGCAGCTAACAAAATAAGAGCATCCACATGCATTTCTGAAATAAAGGTAATCTATAAGTGATCATTACAGTTATATATAATTGTAAACCCTCCACATTTTCTTCCAAAATTGCCATTTTGGAGGAGGGATTATTAGGGAGAGCAACATTTTGAGCCAGAATTGGGGACAATTGAGATGTTTGGATATTCCTAATCTACAAAGTGATTTGCACGCACTCTCAACCTCTTAATGCAGGAAATCTGAACAAGGCCAAATATATTGGGAACATACAAACACTACTAAAAATTGCTCTTTATAAACGTAAAGACAGTCTTGCATTAGCATGCATTTTCTGAAGGTTATGACATCTGAAACTCAATGTCTGTCATTTAATGGCTTCATTCCTAAATGATTTGCTAGAAAATCACAAATTTGAGAACAAACCAAAAATAAGCAGCAAATATCTATTCATTCTGCAAAGATATGGACAACTGAGAGGTATAGTTCAACGGGGCTGTCTGAGCTTGCTACCCCCTCACAAAATCATGGTCAAATGGAGCCTCCCCTGCAGCCATTCCAATGTCCCATTTATCATAAACACTAATGTGCATACTGCTTCACTTCTGCGATGATTTAGGATTTCATTTGAAAGTTTTATTTTGCATTTTACAGCACAAACCCTAATACATATCTGTTAAAGCAATGCAGTCTCACAATGAAAATAGACCAACATTAAAACTTCTCTGCTCTTGAAACTGCATGCATTGAAACAGCACTGAAACCCACTTTCAGAGAAAATACATTTTGCCAATGGCAAATATTAACTCTGGGCTGTCTACAAAATCATAGGCCCCTCGAACATAACATACACATGCTCTTGATACACCTTCCTGACTGTATTACATTATATTCCTTGTACAATACAGTACAGTTGTTAGAGGGCATTTTAAATTTATTGTTTTGAACATTTTTCCAGTAAACAATGAAACAAAAAGCATCCACTAATGACAAAACTGCCCAATTCAGAACATTTCCATCATAAAAAGTCTACTCAAGTCCACCAGTATCAGTAAAAATATACACAATCTCTAAAGTAGTAAACTCCACATTGAAAAAATTTGTAACTAATAAAGAGGTTGTTGCTAGCAAACACTTTATATGTCATTGTTTAATCTACAAATAAAGTGCCTGTTACCCTTGAAGAATAAATTGCTTTTGTTGCATGCAATAAAAAATGAAAAGCTAGTAATACCGCAATAGGGAATGGATAGCAAACTGTTAACAGGTTCATAGTTACTAGGTATCTTTGCCAAAAGACTGCAGCATCCACCCCTTTACAACACAATACAGCATCAGCAATGCATTTACCTACTGTGGGAGTAGAACCCACAGCCTTCAGCATCTAAAGCAAGTACACTATCTGTTGTGCTATTAACAATGCAAGCAGACTAAACACAAGCAGCACTAAACTTTTGCTCCCCTGCAGCTCTCAGCTCCTTGTAAAATCTACTCCGACACCCAGCTGTATCTCTGAACTTTTCAGCACAAGAAATCTGGAAAAAGCCAAAATTTATTGGGGGGACAAAAGGCCAAAACTAGGGACACATTTTAAACATTGCTTGTATAATGTTTGAAAGTTGCTAGAATAAAATGCTGCGTTACCACCATACATTTCACTGCCACGTCTTGAACCCAGGGGACCCTGCAAAACAGTCAGAGCAACATACCACTACCAAATAAACTGTTTTGTGAAAGAGGAAGACTGAAACTTAAATAGCTACCATTTAGTGAATTCAGTTCTCACCATAGCACAGCTGTCAGCCTCTTAGCACAAAAGACCTGAACAAAGCCAATAATGGGTGACTACTACAACCCCCAAACATTCAGTGAATTCAGTTCTCACCATAGCTCTCAACCTCTTAGCAAATAACACCCGGACAAAGCCAATAATGGGAGAATATAGCCCCCAAACATATTCAGTGAAATCAGTTCTTACCATAGCTCTCAACATTAGCAAAAAACCTGGATGAAGCCAATAAATACCTGAACAAAGCCAATACTGGGTGAATACAGCCCTCAAACATATTCAATGAATTCAGTTCTTACCATAACTCTCAACCCTAGCACAAAACCTGGACGAAGCCAATAATGGGGGGGGGGATACAGTCCCAAACACAGGGATACATTTCAAATATCCATCTTGTACACTTAGAAAATTGCTAGAATAAAAGCTTTCGTTAACATACACTTTCTGAAGAATATGAAGTCTGACAAGTGTCCATTTTTTTTAACTTTTGTTAACCAGGAAAGTCTGACTTTAAAAAAAAAAAAAAAAAGCTAAGTTTTAGCAGAGGCCCAGGGAGAAACACTCCAGACAGCCAAGAATAAAACCAGAGAACATGTAGCTGTCAGGCAACAAGGACACAAATGCAGAAACCACAGATTTTATGAGGAACAGAAAAAGTATGAGGGAAAATCCTGCAACATTTTCACAAATGGTGGTGGGTAGGGAATTCAGGCTCTTGCCACTTGGGCCCAAGGTACAGGGTTCAAGCCTTATTCACTACCCACCACCATGTACACCTGGGGCATTTCACACACACACACACACACACACACACCGTTCGTTTCTGCTAAGTGTCCGGTTCAGGTCCTGCTCCCATCTTCTCTCTTCCGGTCGTCAGGTCCTGCTCCCATCTTCTCTCTTCCTGAAAGTGTTGCCGCTTGCTAGGTCCCGCCTGTGAGTTCCTCACAAACCTTTAACTGACAACGATGATGTCAGCACGCCTGCGACTGGACTATTTGGCCTCCTGCTTAAAGGAGAATGCGAAAAAAAAAAACTTTTTTTTAATTATCTAACCGTAGTCGATTCCAGGGGTGCAAGTGCACCCCTTGCACCTACTCGGCTCTTTGGTGAGGATGGGGTATTACATAGTGTAAAATTTATATACATACTTGTAAAAGACATTGTTTGTACCTTTTTTTTTTTTTTTTTTTTGAAATATGAGAACAGTAGTAACAGTACAGTCATTAAGTCATTTGTGATCACAGAGAAAGATTGCAGTTTTGAAATAAGGAAATATGATAGTAGAAAGAAGAAAGTAGATTAGTCAGGATTGGTACAAGAGCAGAGCCAGAAGTTGCTCAGGTGTAAAAGAAGTTGTTTCTTAAAAAGATGAAAGGAGGCTAGAGAGGTAATGTGTGAGGGGAGGTTATTCCATATTTTGCCTACTGAGTTGGAGAAAAGGCAGTTACCTGCAGAATTTGTAATTCTAGTTGTGTTGACTTGTAGCTTTTCGGCGGAGCGCAGCTGTTTCAAGTTATTATAGGGAGTCAAGAGGTTGCTAAGAGCAGGTGTCTTTGATGGTTGATATAGAATGTTATGTGTTATTAAGAGTTGTTGATAGGTGAGCTTGTTAGGAAGTTCCAACCAGTGTAAGTGTTTTAAGTTTAGACAGTGGTGAGTTCTATACTGGGATGCTGTGGCAATATTCACATATGCAAATCCACATACACAGCTGGATATGTATATGTATATAAATATATATATATATATATATATATATATATATATATATATATATATACATATAAACACTCAGATATATACATATACACAGCAATATATGTCTACACATATACAGTTAGAGATACATACGCACATATACTTATGGATATCTACATATATATTGACAGTAATAGGTATATCAGAATAGATATGTATGCACATATAGTTATAGATATCTACATATATATCTACATAAGTAGGCATATCTGTGCACACAGGATGTGCATACATATATAACTACATATATATACATATATCTACACACACACACACACACACATATATATATAAATATTTATATATATATATATATATATATATATATATATATATATATATACCTTCAAAAAAACGTCCAGCACTAGAACAATAATAAATTAACAGCCGTTTTGGAAAAAAGGCTTTTTATTTAAGCCAGAACAGTCTGCCCCACAGACCGGTTTCGCTCAAACTGAGCGTCATCAGTGTATGACGGCAGTATCACCAGTACGCAAATGTACGTACACACACACTCTCATTCCCACATTTAAAGGTGCAGACATCCAATAGCACCTAAAACAGAGAACATCAGCATATTGAACCTGTGATTAAATATACAAAACAATACCTCCCTATAACCAAATATTAAATGCATATCATATCAGTATATATATATATATATATGGGTCTACTTCACTTGCTCTAACTTCCAATTGACTGACACCCATTTGTCTGACCCCATTTGTCTGAAATTTCATTTGACCAACACTTCATTTGACTGACACTTCATTTGACAGACAAGTATTATTGGCAAGTAAATGGAATATGTCCCCTTCCCCACTGTAGTGCGACCCTGAAGTTTGAATATATAGTTGGGGGTGTGGGGGTGTGGGGGGCAACAAATGTTGTGATGCCAATTAGAGAAGATTACATGTGTCCAGTGGACACGTGCAAAATGGACAGCTATGTATGGGGCGAGATTTTTTTTGGGGAACAAATTGCTCTTTTTTTTAAGGTGAGAGTGGGATGTTGGGGAGTGATAGTAGGGATATTTGGGGAGGTAGGTTGGGTAGGTTAACAGACAAGACAAACAAGATGCATACAGGGGTAGTTTATGACACATGTGGGGGTAAACATCTTGATGGGGAGGGGTGTTGGGAAATTGGAAGCCCATGAGGCCCCCAAGTGGAAACAGGGGGACTGAGATCCCCACTCATGGGTAGTCACCACTGCACCTTCACAGCCCTGAAGGTGACTGTGCTGGGGGCTGAGTCGAAGACCCAGGCTGAGCCTCTAGTAGCAACACAAGGCCCTTGAGCTGACGTAGAAGATCTCTGACTTCCCTGAGGAGCTCGCTACGCACCATGACCTGGACTTGGTAATGGGTGACAGGTTCCTGTCCATGCCTGCTCCCAGGGGGGGTGAGCCCCATCCCCTGAGGTAGGTCCACCTGAAGGTGGTGCAGGACCAATGGATGAGGAGGTCCCAGGTTGGGCCCCAGATATGCTGGTGCCCTGTGCCATGGCCAGCTGAGATGGGACAGGTGGGTCCGCTGGGACCTGCATTCCCATACGTGCTATGGTGTTTATGGTGTATCAACATATGTGGTTTAGTAATAGTCAACACATTCTAGGTTTAGGTATAACAGCATGCATAGATATTCCCATTAACCCAGACACCAGATACGGAACAGTTGCATAGCAAATGGAACACATGCATATATGAGACCACAGTGGTAATAACATCAGCATACAGGTACATTGATGGCACCATGTCACCAATGTTGGAGTATTTCAACATAGCACATGCATAGAAACAGATTTAAATATTTATCATCAAATAGGACATATGTCCCAACATAACAGTGGAGTCATCACATACCAGTTGAGGTGGTTATTTAGTGCATTGTTGGAGATATGGTGGGGGGAGAAAGATGTCAATTAACAACTAGTATATTCCTGTAGTTCGCATTACTTTCCTAGTCAGTGCTGTTATCTGTACCTTACAAGTATTACTATACTACCCTATTGCCTTAGTTTGTACAGTGATATGGCTGTCAACATCTCCATACATGAACTTGGTTTTACTTGCAGTATACACCTCTTACCTGGTAAACTTGCGGAGGAATTGTTTGTTAACACTAACTAACTGTTTCTACACATACTCCCAGATTCCAGGTTGATGTTAAGCACATACCTGTCCATCTCTTTTTTGCACAGACTCTGGCCTTGTCTTGACCACATGCAGGTGAACCTGAACATATGTAGACTACTGCCCTCTTCAACCTTTAATGACTTACAACACTCTTATACAGGATTTCCTACACAGTTATATTATGTAGCGCAGTGTGGGTGACAGTGATCAGTGATACCTTATTATTCAGAGCAACTGCAATGCTCACAATTCCATACAATACCAGAGTAAACAGTACCAGTACAGGGTATCAAGCTTTTATTTCTCAGCACAGTGTTCTTATCTGACGTACCTGTGGGAGCAATATTTGTTAGCACTATCTGAATGTTGCCACACAAAGTACCAAATTTCACATTAGTATTAGGCACATACATCTCTCTCTATTACTGTACACACTCTAGTCACAGCTTGACAACATGGGGGTGTAGATAGGACATACTTGGCTTATTACTCCCATAACAGTTTGGGGAGTTGCTAGAGTGACAGGTTTGTTCTTGTAGATGTGTGACAATCAGTTGTATTTCTTGTTTGCTGCCTATATGTCTGGGATCATCCCACTGATTTCCCAGGGGGACAGAGTGACAGGCAGCAGATATGGGCCAATTTACTGGACATTCTGGACATATCTGTACAGTTGTGAGGCATGATTCTGTGTACAGACTACTACCACTCCCAGGATTCGAACCATGGCTGTGTGCACTAAAAATACAACAGTTTACGTCTCAGTTGCATGTGTTATTCGGATTTTGTTGTCTGTCTTTTCACTCTTTTCTGTCTATGTCTCTCTCAGTTGTACTAAATGACCTCTGGGGATTACACCAGTCATATACAGAAATTCCTACACATTTTATTTATGTTGCACAATGTGGGTAACAATGCTTAATACAACGGTACTATTAAGTGATTGCAAATCTACATTACCATATTATACCAGAGTATACACATGCAGTCCAGCAGTTATATCTTTATTGTGAGACTATGTGACTGTTCCTGCCATATTCTCCTGTGTATGCAGTACTTGCCTTAAACAATACAGGTTTTATACTGGCAATTAACTTACTAATGCTTTTAGATTTATTTCCTATGACAGTACATGCAAGAGTATTACTAACCTGCCTCACATTGCAACCTCTGCAGGCGACATCCATGGGCCTCCTGGTTTGCGACCTGCTCACTTGCTGCTGTGAAGGACATAAGAGGAATATTTAGCCATACCTATCCATAATATAGATGAGCTGGCAATTATTAAACATGTAGTGGAGTGATGCTTACACACAGCTGGGACAACCCCTGCCTTCCTAGCCACTTGGATCCACTGATCCAAGACATCCCCCTTACACCTTTTCAGGTCGGCATAGTGATGCCTGACCTACTCACCAGTTCGGGGTATGCCAGTGGCACTGGTGAGGTGACAGGTGAGACTGTCCCAGGCTTCTGCCTTATATTGGGAGCACTGGAACTGGCCCTGCAGCAGTCTCTGCTCATGGTCTTTGACAAGGAGTCCTGCCATGACTCTGAATTCCTGGATGCCCCAGCTCTGTGTCCAAAAGTGCACTCCCTCTCCCCTTCCTGCCATGGTGCCTGCAAGGGGAAGCTACTCCCAGTTATAAGATGTACTCCTGCCTGTTGGGTTTAAATAGGGCTGAATTCCCGTACTTTGCTGTGATTGGCCAGGTTTGAAAAGGCTAAGTAAGCTATGGGCAAACCTTCTTACCTAAGGTTGGCATTGTTTATAGGGGTATACCACTGGGCAAATTGACTTAGCTGGCCTACACATTGCTTACACTAACTAAGCTAACCTGTGCAATGCTTAGCATTGCTTAATATTTACTTAGCATTGTATTTGCTTTTTGGCATTGATTTATTATTCATTACATCTTATATATATATATATATATATCTGGTATCCATGATTCATGTACATACACTTTATTAGGTCCTTGTGTGTAATAGGGGACTTTAACACTCTATTACAAATATACCTCACATCTGGGCTTACTTGTGTACTTCAGTTCACATATGTATGCTATGTAGTAGGTTATAGAACATATGACTGCATACTGATTCCTTTCACATGTTCAGTTTGATTTTACTATCACGAGGATTTGTTTGGCGATACCTCATTCATATGTACTGCTGTGATGGCTTGGTGGTTAACTACTGTGACTATAGTGCATAGGTCCTGGGTTCAAGTCCTGCAAGGTTGTTTATTTTGCTGCTGTGCAGAACAAGGGCCGTTGGATACAGAGTGATTAAAGCACTTTTAAGCACTTGTAAGTGGGTTTGCACAGGTTTGCATGAGGGTAAGCACTGCTAACCTCTGGTTAATGATGCTTACAGAGAGTTGGCTTCAATATTGCTTAACCTGCGTGCGCATTGCTCACCCCCACACAAATGGATTTAAACCCGTTTACTAGTGCTTACATATGCTTACTCCCACTTACTACTGCTTAATAGTGCTTACACGTGCTTACTAGTGCTTACTCTTGCTTACCACTGCACTAATTTAGACAGTAATGTGTAATGGTTCTTGGGAAGGTGGGGGATTTGGAAGCTGTATGGAGTTATCATGCATTACACATTTTACCTTCCATTTGTATCCCTGATTCCTGTGTGCATATACTGTATGGGGCACGTGTGATTATCTGTGGACTTTGCAACATTATGACACTCACACCTCACATCTCCATTTAATGCAGTACTCCAGTTCACAAATATGTTATTTAGTAGGTTATGCGACTAAAAATATTGGTTATAATGTGATTTGACATGGAAAATGGAATGTGTTGCAGTGGGACTCAAACTCGGAATGACTATTCATAAGGAGACTTCTCTGCCCACTGCACTATTGTTATACTGTTTCCTTTGCGTATATCTTCCTTTTTATCCTCTTCTGCCATTTAAGCTGCATTAACAGTTGCTAAGCAATGGGCAAACCCACGCATCTATGGTTACATTTAATCTGTTTCATAAAAAAAAAATTAAAAAGATCTTTATATCGCTTGTGTTTACTATTGCTCTTGTACACGTGGGGGGATGTTGCTGGAGGTATGCGGACACCTATGAGCGGTCTTACTCATTCTTTTGGGCTTTCTGCTGTTCTTCATTGCAGGAGCATGTGTATATTCTGGGAGCTCTGCTCTCAGACACGCCCCCTTTCATAGGTTCATGGGTAGGTACTAGGCTATCTGCCAGAAGACATCTATAAGCCTTGCCAGAATGTGTCGGCTTTCGCTGCCCCCTTAGATTAGTTCCCTGTACCTCTGTCCAGCAGAGCCATTGAAGTGATCCCTGGGGTAAACTTGCTGTTTCCCATCCACTCGTCAAGGTTTCTCTTGAATAGGGTTAGCGAGGAGCTCTGCCTAATGTAGATTGGAATCTTGTTCCAGAGCATGGGAAGTCTCTGGAACAGGAATCTATCCCTCCAGCACATCCTATTTATTGTTGTGGTGAGGTTTAGATCCCTGGAGCATGTGGCTCGAGGGGATATGGTTTTCTTTAGGTGGAGCATGTCCATTAATTCTAGGTTAGACATGGCCTTTTATCTCAGGCAGAGATCACCTCTGAGTAAGCAGTATGCAATAGAGTACAGCTGGAGTTTCTTCAGTCAAGCTGCATAGGGCATCTGCTTGAGGCCAGTGATCCTCTTGGTGAGGTACTTCTGTGTTCTTTCCAGTTGTTGCAGGTGTATTGTAAGGTACATCCCAAATGGGGATTGTACTCTATGATGGGTCGGATGAGTGATGCACAGAGGGGCCCAATGACCTCTTTTGATCTGGATGCAAACCCTTTTGTGATTAGGTGGGCCACATAGAAGGATTTTCTAACCATTTTGGCAATGTGATTATCAAAGGAGAGGTTACTATCTACTTGGGTCACCAGATACTTTATTACGTCTTCCGTATTTAGGGGGCTACCACCTATGTGGTAGTTTGTGGGTACTTTGTTTTTTCCAAAGGGGATGACTATGCACTTTTTGGCATTTAGCTTGAGGCCATGGTTTTGACACCAGTCTCAGTGAGACTCTTTTGGAGGGTGTCTGTGTCAGCTGGAGAGTCAATTATAGTCCCTAGTTTGCAGTCATCTGCGAACTTGGTTAGCCATAGTCCTCCTGTGCTTGCCTGTACCTCTGAGAAGTATATGTCGAACAGAAGGGGTCCTAGGACTGAGCCCTGGGGAACACCACTTGTAACTGGTTTAGAGTCAGACCTAGCTCTCGCAACTCTTACCATGTGGGTTCTGTCCATGAGCCAGTTGGCAACCCATCTCGTGATGTAGGGGTTTATGTTCAGGCTGGTGGGCTTGTCTATAATATCTGAGTGGTGAATGGTGTCAAAGGCCTTTGTGAGGTCTAGGTAGGCTGTGTGGACCACCCTTCCCTCATCTATAGCCTTAGTAACTGTGTCAAAGAAGTCCAACAGGCTTAAGAGGTATAATTTGCCCTTAACAAATCCGAACTGGGTGGGGTCCAGTGTTTGGAGGTTTCCAATATCTCTGTTAATGAGATCCATGATGATGCACTCCATAGATTTGCAGACCAAGCTAGTCAGGCTCATAGGGCGATAGTTCCCAGGGTCCGTTGTGGCTCCAGCTTTGTGGAGTGGAATAACTGTTGCTGTGCGCCACTCTGTGGGCATGTAGCCTGTGGAGAGGCTGAGTTTAAACAGTGTGTTTAGGTGAGAGGTTAGTTCATCTTTGAGCTCATGTAGGATGCAGCCTGGGACACCGTCTAGTCCCATTGATGCTGTGTTTTTGGCTTTGGAGAGGGCTGCTTTAACCTGAGTGTCTGTGATTTCAGGACACTACATTCTTCTGGTATAGTTATGGGCCCTTTTGGGGGTGAGAGGGGGGTGATGTTTGCGCTGAACCTGTCTGCCAGGATGTTGGCTATATCAGTCAGTTCAGTGTATTTTGTGCCATTCTGCACTAACTCTGAGCAGATCTGAGAATTGCCACTTAGATTCTTGACGTAGCTAAAGAATGCCTTGTGGTTATCTTTGGAGTCCATGGCAATTTTTCTTTCGAAGCTAGCCTTGGATGATTTTATGAAGGAACGTAGTTTCTTGCTGGTACTGATCAGGGATGTCTTCCCTTCTTGGGATTTTACTCTTTTCTGTACTAGTTTCCTCCTTCTATTGTATAGCTTGTTTATAGCAGGGGTCCACCAGACTGGTTTCCTTTTCTTGGAGGAGTGAGTCTTGGTTTTGTTTGGGATAGCATGATCCATGCATTCTTATAGGTGCCCGTAGAGTGCATTAGTAAAGGATTTTGCAGCTTGGACCTTTAGTATAAGGGGTTTGAAACTTCCCACCTCGGTCTTAAGTAACGTGAAGTTTGCTTTTGAAAAGTTTTTTATGGTGGTTTCTTTGACCGAGGCTGGTGGCAGAATGTGAATATCCAGAGTGATTAGTTTATGGTCAGATCTAACAAGTGAGGGGTTGACCTCCAGTGTGGAACACCGGTCGCCTGTGTTGGTGGTGAGGAGGTCTAATATGTTGTCACCTCTGGTGGGGGTGCTGACCAGTTGATCTAGGGCATTTGAGTTTATAAATTCTAGGAAATGTTGAGCAAGGGAGTTTGTACTTGAGTAGTGCTCCCAGTTAATGCTTGGGTAATTGAAATCACACAATATCAGGGTGTTTGGTAGGACCTTTATGTTTCCCAGTGTTTCCAGGAATGCGGAGTGGGGGTCCTGGGACATGGTGGGTGATCTGTAGCAAGATATAATTTGAAAAGCAGTTTTGCTCATTGTTAGTTGCATGTGGATGATCTCTGAAGCATCATGCTGTGCCACTAACCTGGAGGTGTGGGTATCCTTGATGAATATGGATACTCCCCCGCCTTTTGTATTTCGGCCTGGGTTTTGTGGTCTAAATGTATGATATGAGTTGTAGCCTGGTAGTGTTGGGGTGCTCTCTGGGGCCTTAAACCAGGCTTTTAGCCAACATATATATCGATTTTCTCCATACTGAGGAGTGCCTCGAGTGCATGCATTTTGAGGTTTAGACTTCTGGCATTGTGTAGCATTACCCTCAGTTTTTTGTTACTTGTGCTATTTACGGCAGTAGGTTTGTCTTTTGAGCCTTGCCTAAAAAAGGCACTAATGGGGTGGCAAAAGCCTTGGCCAGTATTCGAAAGCCTAAGTGTGACAGGTGCAAGCCATCTCTAATGAAGCAGTGTGGCTTGTCGAGCATGTCATCCCAGGCTGACAGACACTGGATCCCCTTTGAATGACACCAGAAGCTTTGCCAATTGTTGAAATTGATAATTTTTTCTCTATACTGTGGTATCATTCTTGGTGAGGGAAGGATGCTACTCAGGGTCAGGGTCATACCAGCCTGGGCTACATGATCAGAGAGCTCCTCCATGTCTCTTTTCATGTAGTCCAGGGAGGTACAGCTAAGGTCATTCACGCCAACATGGACAATGACACAGTCATATTTGTACTTGTTCTGGAGTGACCTGAGTGCTTGTGTTATGTGGCAGATCCTGGGACCAGACAGTCAGCTAACAGTAACCTTCTTCATGCTCAGCCTAGTGAGTGGGACGTCAGTATGCCTGACTACAGAGTCACCTATTACTAGTGTGTTGGGTATGTTATTTTGCCTTAAGGGCTGTGATTGTGTGGCACACTGGTTTTGTGAAGTATGTGTTTCATGGTTTGTGTTGGGGGTGGAGGTTGCTTGGATGTCTGCTTTGGAGGTCTCTGTTGCTTTTGCAGATTTTTATTCAGAGCCTCTGAGTATGTTTTCATGTATTTATGTGTGTTTTTTGTCGGTGCTGGTTTCATAGGTCTATGTGAGACTGGTGGTGTGATGCAAGTAATTCCCTTCTTCTCTTGACTGATTGGTCCAGTCTTCAGTTGAGAGAGCGTAGCCTCCAGTTTGGCTGTATAATTGCATCTCTTGCATGTATTAGTGTTTGGTGGAAGGAGGAGAGGGTTGTCTGTGTACATGAGGCAATTGTAAC